>NC_084562.2:10200000-10342500 GCF_033978685.3 Nerophis lumbriciformis | reverse complement strand
TATACCTTGCATTAATTTGTGATGAGAACAGCCGGTAGCTATTATGTGATTTGGACGACACGCACGCAAAGGAAATGCCTTTAAGGTTTATTGGCTCTGTACCTCTCCCTACGTCCGTGTACACAGCGGCGTTTTAAAACGTCATACATTTTACTTTTAGAAACCGATACCGATAATTATGAGACCGATACCGATAATTTCCGATATTACATTTTAAAGCATTTATCGGCCAATAATATCGGCAGCCCGATATTATCGGACATCCCTAATGAAAATAAAGAAAATGCATTGAAATGAGAAGGTGTGTCACTCATGGATGATCGGTATTGGAATTGCCAGCATAAAACCCTAATTGGAACATCCCGTCTATTTACGATGGTAAAAAAATACTAATGACTAATACAAGTTTATTGTGTTTGCAAGGGTTACTTGCATTATATTATGATTACATTAGTGCTTAATATGGTCTCATAATAATGCTGACAATGTCAATCATTAATATGTGGGACAATATATCATCCAGCAAACTGGACCTGAATTCAGGTGGGCTTATCTCCAACTAATCCGTCACCTAATGAGGACAAGCGGTAAAAAAATGGATGGATGGATAGAAACCTAAGAAATTAAATGTACATAAATATTCACAGTGTTTGCTCAATACTTTATTGATGCATCTTTGGCGGCCATTACAGCCTCATGTCTTTCTAAATACGATGCCACACGCTTGGCACGCCTATCTTTGGCCTGTTTCGACCATTTCTCTCACGGTTGGTGCGCTGCCATTTTCAGATCTCTCCAGAGATGATCAATTGGCGCTCTGGCTGGGCCACTCGCATTCCGGAAGCACTGTACGGAGGAGGGGTCTCAGCATGCGTGAGGACTTCATGAATGAATTAATGCGTCCCCGCTGTCGCACAAAAGGTTGACTGCATAAACATGTCACACATACACGCCCCATTGAAGAAAATGCACAAATTACATTCGTGTTAAGTGGCTTAGCTTGCTTCCATTTTATCACCCTCATAATGACTTGTGTCTGTCACATTTGTGCATTCTTCTCCTTTGAACCCAAGTTCAAGCAACTCTTAAAGGCCTACTGAAACCCAGTACTACCGACCACGCAGTCTGATAGTTTATATATCAATGATGAAATCTTAACATTGCAACACATGCCAATACGGCCGGGTTAGCTTACTAAAGTGCAATTTTAAATTTTGCGCAAAATATCCTGCTGAAAACGTCTCGGTATGATGACGTCAGCGCGTGACGTCACGGATTGTGGAGGACATTTTGGGACAGCATGGTGGCCAGCTATTAAGTCGTCTGTTTTCATCGCAAAATTCCACAGTATTCTGGACATCTGTGTTGGTGAATATTTTGCAATTTGTTCCATGAACAATGGAGACAGCAAAGAAGAAAGCTGTAGGTGGGAAGCGGTGTATTGCGGCCGCCATTGGCCTGTGGAGAACTGGGACAACAGAGACTCTTACCAGGAGGACTTTGAGTTGGATACGCAGACACGGTACTGTGAGTACGCATGCAGCTGCGGCTTCCAAACATTTGATCGCTTGCCCGTACGTGCGTGCCGCTATGTGCATGTCACGTACGTAACTTTGGGGACTTTGGGGAAATATATGTGCTGTATGAACTTTGGGAAGGTGAACGGTACTTTGGGCTGTGGGATTGAGTGTGTTGTGCAGGTGTTTGAGTTGTATTGGCGGGTTATATGGACGGGAGGGGGGAGGTGTTTGTTATGCGGGATTAATTTGTGGCATATTAAATATAAGCCTGGTTGTGTTGTGGTTAATAGAGTATATATATGTCTTGTGTTTATTTACTGTTTTAGTCATTCCCAGCTGAATATCAGGTCCCACCCGCCTCTCACAGCATCTTCCCTATCTGAATCGCTCCCACTGCCCTCTAGTCCTTCACTCTCACTTTCCTCATCCACGAATCTTTCATCCTCGCTCAAATTAATGGGGAAATCGTCGCTTTCTCGGTCCGAATCGCTCTCGCTGCTGGTGGCCATAATTGTAAACAATGTGCAGATGTGAGGAGCTCCACAACCTGTGACGTCACGCTACTCGTCTGCTACTTCCGGTACAGGCAAGGCTTTTTTATCAGCGACCAAAAGTTGCGAACTTTATCGTCAATGTTCTCTACTAAATCCTTTCAGCAAAAATATGGCAATATCGCGAAATGATCAAGTATGACACATAGAATGGACCTGCTATCCCCGTTTGAATAAGAAAATCGCATTTCAGTAGGCCTTTAAAGACAGTTGAAGAAGGGTGAGGAGAAAATGCGCAGCTCCGAAAAAGAGCGGGGATTCCACACTTCACCAGTGTTATTGGCGGGTAATTTGTACATGCATGAATATTTTTGACTATATTTTGTCCCGATCGTGGGTCAATATTTTTAAATATGTCTTAAAATGTGCTTCATGTGCCAAAGATTTTACTCATGCAAAAGATTCCTTCAAAAAAGAGGCACACTCAGGGAAACACAATTACATTTCCAGGTTTTGCATGAATTCCAGGAGGGTGCGTGTCTTCCCAGAACACCGGCTCGAGATTGAGTGCAAGATGCAATGAAAACGTTGTCTATCCACAGTGCGAAGACGCTTCTAAGATACTAATCCTCACCACCATGGCGGAAAATAAACTAACCTTCTTCCACGTAACATTATCACTGGAGGACTAGAGGAAAAGGAATGGCTAAAAATTGAGACTTTTATTAGTAGATTGCACAGTACAGTACATATTCCGTACAAATGACCACTAAATGGTAACACCCGAATAAGTTTTTCAACTTGTTTAAGTCGGGGTCCACGTTAATCAATTCATGGTACAATCAATTCATGCTACAAACACACACCAAGCAGGATGACACAAGAAGCTAACCGCTAAACCTTTAACGTAAATTGGGGGTGATTGATCCAGATGTGGATACTATCAATACCTAATGTAGTAAATGATACTAAATTGATTACATAGATATTTTGCCTTTATCTGGTTATTTTTGTTATTGTTTACAACCCGGAGAGTAAGTCCGTGAATACAGGAAGGCTTTGAAGGCAAAACACAAATGATTTAAATGGGAGCCAATTGTTGTTTTGCTTTTTTATGTAGCATTCAATACATCATCTGATTTACAGCAATACTAGCAACTTCTACATTTAGTAAGACTGGTAAATGGGTTATACTTGTATAGCGCTTTTCTACCTTGAAGGTACTCAAAACACTTTGACACTATTTCCACATTCACACACACATGTTCACACACAGATGGTGCAAAGCTGCCATGCAAGGCGCTAACCACGGGTTAGCAAGAGTGACGTGTCGAGGGTGACGAAGATCGCGGAAGCTGGAATTGAACCCGGAACCCTCAAGTTGCTGGCACGGCCGCTGTAACTTCTGCGCCACGCCGAGATAAGATAAGCTTCATGATTTTTTTTTTAAATTGTGTTTACTTAAATTACTTGGCATTCAACATTTAGTTCTTTAATCTACAGGGATGTGAGCATTCTGAGGAAAAAAAGTGAAAAACTGAAATAAAAAAAAGTGTACATTTCTATCAGCCAATCCCCAATAGAACATTTTGAAAATCAAAACTACATTTCCTGCAATTGGGTGCATTTCTACACTATATTTTACATTTAGATTTATCCTCATTGACCATCCTCTCTTGGCTGTCTTTTTGACACTCACGTGTCCCATGTTTTTGTTAGTAGATAATGTAATGGAAAATTCTATAACATGTATGCAAAGAACTCAGAAATCGTTTCCCATTTGGCAACTTTATCCTGTAACCACACCCGCCTCAGGTAATATACTTCCTGTGTTGTGACCTCTGTTTACATCCGTCACGTCAAAAATATACCTTCTCCATGGCTACTAATAAATACTCTAGAACTGGGGTCCCCTCACTTTTTGACTCGGGGGCCACATTAGGTTAAAACAATTTGGCCGGGGGCCGGGTGTGTATATTTATACATATATATATATATATATATATATATATATATATATATATATATAAAAAGAGAGAGAGAGAGAGAGCGCACTTGATGTCACGTTATCGATGGAAACATTCGTTTTTATACAATATTATTTGCCTGAGCGGCTAGGAGACACCGAGAGTAACAAGCGGTAGAAAATGGATTAGAAAGGACAGATAAAAAAAATAAAAATTATACATATATATATATATATATATATATATATATATATATATATATATATATATATATATATATATATATATATATATATATATATATCATACTTGCCAACCTTGAGACCTCCGAATTCGGGAGATTGGGGGTGTATATTGCAGCGTCCCGGAAGAGTTAGTGCTGCAAGAGATTCTGGGTATTTGTTCTCTTGTGTTTATGTTGTGTTCTCCCGAAATGTGTTTGTCATTCTTGTTTGGTGTGGGCTCACAGTGTGGCGCATATTTGTAACAGTGTTAAAGTTGTTTATACGGCCACCCTCAGTGTGACCTGTATGGCTGTTGATCAAGTATGCCTTGAATTCACTTGTGTGTGTGTAATTGCCGCATATATTATGTGACTGGGCCGGCACGCTGTTTGTATGCAGGAAAAGCGGACGCTATAGGCGGTGCCTTTAAAGCACGCCCCCAATATTGTTGTACGGGTGGAAATCGGGAGAAATTCAGGAGAATGGTTACCCCGGGAGATTTTCGGGAGGGGCACTGAAATTCGGGAGTCTCTCAGGGAAAATCGGGAGGGTTGGCAAGTACGATATATATATATATATAATTTTTTTTTTTTATAATTATTTTATTTTTATATATATATATATATATATATATATATATATATATATATATATAGATTTTTTTTCTACCACTGTTACTCTCAGTGTCTCTCGCTGAACTAGCTTTAAACAACACCAAGAAATAAGAAATAAGTGCTTAGTTTGGGGACTCCTGCTCTAGAACCACAACTGGTTCAGAAATAACAGTGTTTGGATTGTAATCCTCCAAATATGATTAGCAGCAAAGTAGACAGCTGTCAACGTTGTGGCTCGGAGAGCGAACGACGGCGACAACAAGTAGGCTAGCTAGATGTTTAGCTAACTAGCGAGCTTGTTTCGGTGCTCCTGATCGTCTCCAGCTGAGTGCGACGTCGAAGCAAGAGGAACGGCGAGTACCTGCAGCTGAAGTGAATTGTTCAACAAATTTTGTTTGGATCGTATTTTTATTGATATTTCATTGAAAAAAAAACGCGCAGTGATATTTAGACGCAAAAATTAACATTTAAAAATGCAAATTTCTGCGATTTCGCGGAAATTGAATCTAATGTCAAAGTATCCGATTGGAACTCGAAATTGGATCAATCGGAGATTAAAAAAATCGAATCGGGATCAGAGCCCAAAAAAATTGATCGGGACATTCCTCCCTGCTTGGCACTCAGCATCAAGGGTTGGAATTGGGGGTTAAATCAACAAAATGATTCCCGAGCGCGGCCCCCGCTGCTGCTCACTGCTCCCCTCGCCCCCCAGGGGGTTGTTAGAATAATTATGTGTAAAGTTATCACACAACTTTAGTATGCTTAAAGTCCGTTGCTATAGTTATTAGCTATTGTGCTCAAGTTAGATTTTTGTATCTGTGCAAAGCCGTCTCTATCAGTGTTGTGTCCAGACCTGCTGACTGCCAAGGCCGAACACCGCCGTGACGCAGACAGAGCAGAGACAAGGCGATATCACCAGCGTCAACACATTTGCATTTTTGTATAATCATATATTGTGTCTAACTGGAGTTGTCCAGATTACCCCCTTCCCTCAGCGACAGCTTCAGTGATGTAACAGGGACCTTCCAAATAAATAGAGGAAGCACGCGGGCTGGACTTTTAGAACTTAGTTTGGATCTGTAACTAGAGTACAGCCCAAAAGACGTGTCTCTTCATGAGCTAAATTGAACTCTGTCTGCATGATTCCTTGCTTCTTGTCTGATTAATAGATGTCATCAGTGTTTGAACGTGACAGGGGTGCAACAAGGGGATAAGTCCAATGCAGAGGATAATTTCACCACACTTAGCGTGTGTGTGACTATCAGAGGTTTAACTTTAACTTTAACTTCTAAATTGACTGATTGGTAATGAGAGCTGTTTGGAAAGATACAAACCCCGTTTCCATATGAGTTGGGAAATTGTGTTAGATGTAAATATAAACGGAATACAATGATTTGCAAATCATTTTCAACCCATATTCAGTTGAATATGCTACAAAGACAACATATTTGATGTTCAAACTGATAAACGTTTTTTTTTTGCAAATAATCATTAACTTTAGAATTTGATGCCAGCAACATGTGACAAAGAAGTTGGGAAAGGTGGCAATAAATTTGAGGAATGCTCATCAAACACTTATTTGGAACATCCCACAGGTGAACAGGCAAATTGGGAACAGGTGGGTGCCATGATTGGGTATAAAAGTAGATTCCATGAAATGCTCAGTCATTCACAAACAAGGATGGGGCGAGGGTCACCACTTTGTCAACAAATGCGTGAGCAAATTGTTGAACAGTTTAAGAAAAACCTTCCTCAACCAGCTATTGCAAGGAATTTAGGGATTTCACCATCTACGGATCGTAATATCATCAAAGGGTTCAGAGAATCTGGAGAAATCACTGCATGTAAGCAGCTAAGCCCGTGACCTTCGATCCCTCAGGCTGTACTGCATCAACAAGCGACATCAGTGTGTAAAGGATATCACCACATGGGCTCAGGAACACTTCAGAAACTCACTGTCAGTAACTACAGTTGGTCGCTACATCTGTAAGTGCAAGTTAAAACTCTCCTATGCAAGGCGAAAACCGTTTATCAACAACACCCAAAAACGCCGTCGGCTTCGCTGGGCCTGAGCTCATCTAAGATGGACTGATACAAAGTGGAAAAGTGTTCTGTGGTCTGACGAGTCCACGTGTTATATCAACGTGGCTTCATAGTAAAAGAGTGCGGGTACTAGACTGGCCTGCCTGTAGTCCAGACCTGTCTGCCATTGAAAATGTGTGGTGCATTATAAAGCCTAAAATACCACAACGGAGACCCCCGGACTGTTGAACAACTTAAGCTGTACATCAAGCAAGAATGGGAAAGAATTCCACCTGAGAAGCTTACAAAATGTGTCTCCTCAGTTCCCAAACGTTTACTGAGTGTTGTTAAAAGAAAAGGCCATGTAACACAGTGGTGAACATGCCCTTTCCCAACTACTTTGGCACGTGTTGCAGCGATGAAATTCTAACTTAATTATTATTTGCAAATAAAAAACCAAAGTTTATGAGTTTGAACATCAAATATGTTGTCTTTGTAGTGCATTCAATTGAATATGGGTTGAAAAGGATTTGCAAATCATTGTATTCCGTTTATATTTACATCCAACACAATTTCCCAACTCATATGGAAACGGGGTTTGTAATTGTTTCACAGTTTGTATGTACTCTTTTGTTTGGGTGTAACTGGGGAGAGACTAACAAGACATCAGTAACAATACATGTCCTTTCCATCCAATGACTCCTCTTCATGTTCTTCACAACATCAGCAGCAGCTTCCCAACCCTCGACTCCCAGCTGACTCCTTTAACACGGCTGGCCAGTGCTCCCTCAAGCTGCTGCTGTGCGATAGAATTATTGAACGGTCCTTTTCCTATCGGCATTACTCGGACACTTCTCCACTCTGCGTACTGACCGACCAGGAGGGAGGAAAGGCCTCCAAACATGTTTTTGCACACTGCAAAAAGTCAGTGTTCAAAAACCAGAAAACCCCCCAGAAATTAGGGGTATTTTATTTGAACTAAGCAAAATTATCTGCCAATAGAACAAGAAAATTCGGCTTGTCAAGACTTTCCAAAACAAGTAAAATTAGCTAACCTCAATGAACCCCAAAATACCTTAAAATAAGTATATTCTCACTAATAACAAATGCACTTTTCTTGGTAGAAAAAAAGAGACATTTTTGCTCAATATGTTGTAAAATATTCTTAAATTAAGTAAATGCTATTGCCATTATCTTGACATAATGATATGCGCTTGGCATCATGATTTTTTTTTCATGCTTGAAGTAAGAAATTATTAATTAAAAAAGTAGTTTTATACTTATGAGTGTTGATGACACAGCTTTGCAACAGTTGATATTCTAGTTTCAAGCATGTTTTACTCAATATAGGTCATCAAATCTCAGCAACAAGCTGTAGTATCTTACTGAGATCATTTAGGACCAAAACACTTAAAACAAGTAAAACACTAACATAAAATCTGCTCAGTGAGAATAATTATCTTATCAGACAGAAAATAAGCAAATATCACCCTTATTTGAGATATTTAATCTTACTTAGATTTCAGTTTTTGCAGTGCAGTCAGCAGATGTACGTTTTTTTTTTCTTTGTTTTTTTTTTAACGCTCTCTATGTACACCATCTGTCTTACAGATCGTGAGTATAATCTTCAGAAACATTTTATCCATCACTTGGTGGAGGCGTGCGTTAAATAGGCCTGCAGACTTCTGTTTGAACATGTAATGGGGGGGGGGGGGGGGGGAGATAGGCGGTCTATTTCGGCGTCTTGTTTTCAGCCTGCTGTGAAGCCTGCAGCCACCTCTGCAGACGATGTAACACAAGTGCAATAGTTTATTCACGGTAATAAATGTGATTTCATAAATGAGTGTTAAAAGACTCCGAGACACAACAAGTCGCTGTAAGGAAGCTACTTAACTAAATGCAGCTGGAGATTCAATTCTCGATAAGGCGATAATAACAGAACTGTACACATTTCGATGGTTATACAAACCCCGTTTCCATATGAGTTGGGAAATTGTGTTGGATGTAAATATAAACGGAATACAATGATTTGCAAATCATTTTCAACCCACATTCAGTTGAATATGCTACAAAGACAACATATTTGATGTTCAATCTGATAAACGTTTTTTTTTTTGCAAATAATCATTAACTTTAGAATTTGATGCCAGCAACACGTGACAAAGAAGTTGGGAAAGGTGGCAATAAATACTGATAAAGTTGAGGAATGCTCATCAAACACGTATTTGGAACATCCCACAGGTGAACAGGCAAATTGGGAACAGGTGGGTGCCATGATTGGGTATAAAAGTAGATTCCATGAAATGCTGAGTCATTCACAAACAAGGATGGGGCAAGGGTCACCACTTTGTCAACAAAGTGAGCAAATTGTTGAAAAGTTTAAGAAAAACCTTTCTCAACCAGCTATTGCAAGGAATTTAGGGATTTCACCATCTGCGGTCCGTAATATCATCAAAGAGTTCAGAGAATTTTGGAGAAATCACTGCACGTAAGCAGCTAAGCCTGTGACCTTCGATCCCTCAGGCTGTACTGCATCAACAAGCGACATCAGTGTGTAAAGGATATCACCACATGGGCTCAGGAACACTTCAGAAACCCACTGTCAGTAACTACAGTTGGTCGCTACATCTGTAAGTGCAAGTTAAAACTCTCCTATGCAAGGCGAAAACCGTTTATCAACAACACCCAGAAACGCCGTCGGCTTCGCTGGGCCTGAGCTCATCTAAGATGGACTGATACAAAGTGGAAAAGTGTTCTGTGGTCTGACGAGTCCACATTTCAAATTGTTTTTGGAAACTGTGGACGTCGTGTCCTCCGGACCAAAGAGGAAAAGAACCATCCGGATTGTTATAGGCGCAAAGTTGAAAAGCCAGCATCTGTGATGGTATGGGGGTGTATTAGTGCCCAAGACATGGGTAACTTACACATCTGTGAAGGCGCCATTAATGCTGAAAGGTACATACAGGTTTTGGAGCAACATATGTTGCCATCCAAGCAACGTTACCATGGACGCCCCTGCTTATTTCAGCAAGACAATGCCAAGCAATGTGTTACATCAACGTGGCTTCATAATAAAAGAGTGCGGGTACTAGACTGGCCTGCCTGTAGTCCAGACCTGTCTCCCATTGAAAATGTGTGGCGCATTATGAAGCCTAAAATACCACAACGGAGACCCCGGACTGTTGAACAACTTAAGCTGTACATCAAGCAAGAATGGGAAGGAATTCCACCTGAGAAGCTTAAAAATGTATCTCCTCAGTTCCCAAACGTTTACTGAGTGTTGTTAAAAGGAAAGGCCATGTAACACAGTGGTGAACATGCCCTTTCCCAACTACTTTGGCACGTGTTGCAGCCATGAAATTCTAAGTTAGTTATTATTTGCAAAAAAAAAATAAAGTTAATGAGTTTGAACATCAAATATCTTGTCTTTGTAGTGCATTCAATTGAATATGGGTTGAAAAGGATTTGCAAATCATTGTATTCCGTTTATATTTACATCTAACACAATTTCCCAACTCATATGGAAACGGGGTTTGTAAAACGATGCCACTAAAAGGCTAAAGATTCCATTTTAAAATGATTATCACGCAATCGTTCTTTATGAGACATTTAAATGCTGTCATTGCCTGTCCGCAGTCTTCAAGGCTGGCCTGTCCATTTAGCAGCATGTCTTCAGCTGAAACTGTGCTGATGGAGCGCGATACCCAGGATAAATCCATCTGACAGGCGGGCCTGCTGCTGATGAGACGATCGATGAGGGTTCACACACCCTCTTAACCAGCTGGGGTGGTGAGACAGTGTCGTGCAGCTAATCACGAACGCACACACACACACACACACACACCCAGACCCACGCACACACTAACAGCAATATGTTGTGTTGTTTAAATGTTGGCAGGGAATGAACAATCTATTTCTCACAAAACGAGCATCTTACGCTCAGGGAAATCAGACATAAACCCTTTTGAACACTGGCTTACCTTTGAGTTCTGAACCTCCAGAGTGAAATTTTGAGGAGGGGCACTTGGCACTGTGACACAGACGAAAACAATATCAGTAAAGAGAGACAATTCATTCAAACAAAACAGAGTTCATTGAGTATATGATACAATAAAGTACGGTGGAACCTCGATTTACGAAAGCCTCATTGTACGAGTATTTCCATTTACGAACCACAGCCCGAATAAAAATATGCTCTGTTGTGCAAACCTCGTCTCCATGTACAAACGTGTCATCCAGTCACTGTGTGCCTCGCAGCGCAGACATTTTGTCCCCGGCAGCACATCCTTTGTGATCGATATTCTGTGCTCATTCAGTGCTGCTGTTAACTAATGTGCTAATTGCTACTTTGTGTGCTTTTAAAATGTTTTGTTTTTTTAGCCTTTTTACCGCATCTACTCATCTACATACTGTAGCTTATAAATAGGCTCTGTTTTAGACCAGTTGACCTGCCGCTTCTCTCTCTTTTTTGCCCCCCTTCCAGATAGCCACGAATAATCCCTGGAGAGATACCAGTCTGGAGGACGTGCTAGCTGTTCTAAGTCTTGACCTAGTGTGAACCACTCCTCAATGACCCTCTGCTTGCCCCAAATGGACTGGACTCTCACAAAGTAAATTGTCAGCTTTGAAGATACACATATTGCAGCTGCCCACATGACATTAATTTTTAATACTGGGTTTAACTAGTTTTTTTTATCTTATGTTGTATTTTTCCTTTGTATAATGTTTGGTAATGCATGTATTCTTTGTATTTTTATGTTGTATGCTCCTATATGGACCCCAGGAAAACTAGCAGTCACCTTGGTGTCAGCTAATGGGGATCCATTCAATAAACAATAAACAATAAACTCTCACATGGTCATGAATGATGTCATTGTGGTTTGTGCAGCCCTTCGAGGCACCTGTGATTAGGAGCTATATAAATCAACTTTGATTGATTGATTGATGTGTGGTTTAAATTATTCACAAAAAATATTTACAGTGTTGTACACTGGCTGACCTTCTCCCCATCCCTTCTCGCAAAGAAGATTAACCCACAAGATGAAGTGGATTTTATTTTTTTTATTCCTAATCATTGGCTGTTAAAAGTTAAGACTTTTTGTGATTTCAAACTGTAAGTGCACCACAGTGCTAGTGACAGTGTGTGTGTGTTTGTGTGTGTCGGCAGGGCGGCTGCATGAGAGAAGGGCCGGTCAGCTGGTTGTTGTTTTGACTTTGTTGGTCAATAGTAAGTTGATTCATCACTCCATTGTTAAGTTTGTTTGATATAAAGTACTGTATAGCGCAGTACTTTTACTTTACGGTTTCAGCCTTTAGACGAGGCTGGACCATATTATCCATGTTTACATTGTTTTTCAAAGGAGGAATTTTCTTCAATAAACAAACTTTTCTATTTTCCAATAAGGTTCATGAAGCGAGGCTCCGTTGTATTAATGTATTGAGAATGTAGTTGTAACCAGACTAGAGTGCAGTTTCACTCCCATTATTTACTGACCATCAGACAGTGTGCGGACTGTGATGTCATCAGTCGAGACTCCTGGTCCGTGCTTGTTGTTGGCCACCACACGGAAACTGTACTGCGTGTTCTTCTTCAACCCGGTCATTGTGTATGACTGACTGTCAACGTCAACATCCTGGAATAGAGACAGAAGCATGCAACAAGTCACAAAAAGACTCATGGGACAACGGGTTTAGTCGAGTTGTGGCGGACACTCGGTAGACGAGTAGTTTTGAGGGTGGTTAGTAAACAGGGTTTATGGGCACACAGGTGTTTTGGTACCAGAAGAGGTTTTCCGGTTTCGATCTGTTGTAAAGAAGTCGACAAATAAAGTCTGGCTTGAAAGCATCTATTGCCTGTACTGTATCTTCCAACTGCCACATTGCACCAAGTCTAGGGATGGGTATCAAATTTGGTACTTTTATAGGTATAGACCGAATTTTATCGGTATTACCGGGTATTGATTCATGTAAAATAAACAATGTCGTATTTAGATACCTTTGTTGGACGTGGCGATATATCTGGTTGCAGGCTCGGCCATCTCAAACACTTGGCAGGCAAACAAGCACTTAAGCAGCACTCATAGCGGACTGACTCTAGATCAGTGGTTCTTAACCTGGCTTCGATCGAACCCTAGGGGTTCGGTGAGTCGGCCTCAGGGGTTCGGCGGAGCCTCTGCCGCGGAGGTCAAGACACACCCGACTCATCGTGTAAATAAAAACTTCTCCCGATCAGGGTATTATGAATACGGCAACAGCAGAAGTCACACTGATTTGCAGGTGTGTAATTGGTTATGAGTTAATGCACTGTGTTGGTTTTGTTCATTGAACAAGGTGATCATTTTATACACCAGTAAAAAAAATACATAACTTTGTCTTAAATTTGAAAAAAAAAATTTTTTTTTTATTTTTCACTAAAGAAGTGTTCGGTGAATGCGCATATGAAACTGGTGGGGTTCGGTACCTCAAACAAGGTTAAGAACGACTGCCCTAGATAAATGTTACAATTTTCCATGCCAACAAAGCAAGTATAACTGATACAAAACGCTCTAACCTACAGTAAGATTCCGCTTCTCAAAACGCGCTCTCTCAATGTTAGCATTAGCATTAGCAATTTTACATGGCGATTTCAACCTTTTCAAATTTGGTGATAAAATTATAACTAAGATTACACATCTGTTTTTTTTTCCTTTTAATCATTGATATTACTCTTATCGAAATATGTTCAGTCTTTGGGTGTTTCCTTTCCCCTGTATGGTGTGATGTTTTACAAGCTATTAAACTACAAACATTTCAATGTATACTGCTCTATATGTCATACTTGACACTTGGGGGTGGGGCGTGGTTGGGGGCGTGGTTAAGAGGGGAGGAGTATATTTACAGCTAGAATTCACCAAGTCAAGTATTTCATATATATATATATATATATATATAAGAAATACTTGACTTTCAGTAAATTCTAGCTATATATATATATATATATATATATATATATATATATATAAATAAGAGAAATACTTGAATTTCAGTGTTCATTTATTTACACATATACACACACATAACACTCATCTACTCATTGTTGAGCTAAGGGTTGAATTGTCCATCATTGTTCTATTCTCTGTCACTATTTTTCTAACCATGCTGAACACCCTCTCTGATGATGCATTCTGCTTCGTCTCCTTGTTGTGTGCGCAGTTGTGCACTGCACTCTCTAAAAGCCCTAGATGATGTCACATATGCATGTACAGTAGATGGCAGTATTGCCCTGTTTAAGAGTGTCACAACATTGCTGTTTACGGCAGACGAACTGCTTTACGGTAGACGAAAACGTGACTGCTGTTGTGTGTTGTTGCCGCAATAAACCCACATAAGAAACCAAGAACTCGCCCTCGATCATTCTACAGTTATAACGTCATTGGGCAGGCGCGCTGTTTATATTGTGGGAAAGCGGACGTGAAAACAGGCTGTCGACACGTCACTCAGGTCCGCCTGAATTTCGGGAGATTTTCGGGAGAAAATTTGTCCCGGGAGGTTTTCGGGAGAAGCGCTGAATTTCGGGAGTCTCCCGGAAAATCCGGGAGAGTTGGCAAGTATGCTATATGTGTTGTTGTAAATATTTAAACTCTTAAATAAATCATACAATGAAAAAAAAGATTACACAGCTGGTTTGCAATAACAATACAGTTGTAGGGCGCAACAAAAACCTAGATTCAGCTTAGCGGCAAAGACTATGCCTCGACTGGATGTAGTCAATACACAACTGCCATGTCTTGGGATTGCAACTGCATGCAAAGTCTACTGTATAATACTTGCAAATGAGGCTCATAAGTGTAAGAAAACAAGATATAACAACTGGAAAGCACAGTTATTATAATCAAAGTTAAATTAAAAAAAAAAATAATTTTATTATTGAACAAATTGATGTTTAATTACATAGAAACACACACAAAAGTACCAAAAATTGGTACCTTTGAGTACTGGGAACGGTTAACAGAAAATAAGATTCTTATACCATTAACTACCCTCACTTTTTGGTTTATCACTGTAACTCGGCCGATCAGCCAATCAGCATTGAGTTCTAAAGGTTGTCAAACTTAGTCATGCATCCTAATAAGGTAATAACTTTACACTTGCAGATGCATTAAACAGTATGTTCAGATTTAGTGTTATGGGCCATGTCCCTGACGTAGTGCATTCTTTCACAGCCCTCTCCGCATTTTACTTTGTAGCGGCTCATCTCCAGCTCCAGGGAGCTGAGGCCATCATTACTCAATGCACTCAATGACGTTTAATACATTATCATATTAAAGGCTTTTTAATGCCCGGCTGGCTTGCATGCCACAACCGCTGGGGCTGACTGAATGCAGTAACTAACGAGCTGAATTGTACTCCTGGGACAATGGAGGCTACCTGCAGAAAAAGAAGCCACATTTTGAACTGTAAAATACGATTCATGCTTCTTTTTTTTTCTTGCACCCCTTACTATACAACTAACATCAATTATACATTTTCTATAAGTTTGTCCTCACGGGTCAGCTGGAGCTTATGATGCTGACTTTGGGTGAGAGGCAAGGTGCACCCTGGACTGGTCAACAGCCAATCACAGGATGCATACATACATATGTACAAACAACAATTCACACTCACATACATACAGTCAAAGAATATTCTGCTAATTTCTTATTGCTAAATGAAGCATTTTCAAGCATAAACATTGCTAAATTAACTAAAAATGCCAATACTACAGTATTATTGGCCACTAGATCTCAGGCCGTAAGACTCTTGAACGCATCATACCGTATTTTTCGGACTATAAGTCGCAGTTTTTTTCATAGTTTGGCCGGGCTCCAGTGCAACTTATATATGTTTTTTTCCTTCTTTATTATGCATTTTCGGCAGGTGCGACTTATACTCCGGTGCGACTTATACTCCGAAAAATACGGTAATTTAATTATGCCCTCAACTCCCCCCAAAATGGATTAACTCGCTGGAATAAAAAAGACAATATAACATACATCCATAAACGTGGACGCATGTGGAAAAGTGCAATATATTTATCTGTACAGTAACCTATTTATTTATTTATATATGCACCTTATTGCTTTTTTATCCTGCACTACCATGAGCTTATGTAACGAAATTTCGTTCTTATCTGTGCTGTAAAGTTCAAATTTGAATGACAATAAAAAGGAAGTCTAAGTCTAAGTCGAGATGAGACCAAACCAACCAGAGCGCACTGTTCAGTATTGTGGCCACTGATTGGCTCAGCCTCAGACAGCATTACAGGTACTATATTGGATTAAACAAGTGTAAAGGTGACGAGGTGGGTGTTTCTAGGGGGCTCTCATTATTACACTTTTAGAAGATTCTCAACGGGTTTCTGATGCTGTAACTATGAACATACAGTATGTGACTTAGAATGAATAATTTGTACTTAATGGAAATAAATTGACTACGGTCAGGCCCAGAAAAATTAACAGCGATAAACGAGAGGACAATTCAGACTCAAAATTTTAGAGTCTACAAAAAATCTAAAGTAAATGTTTATGTGAGGTGGGAGGAGAAAATCAAACTTTGAGATTTTTACCCTGATTTTTGACTGTGAGGCAGGCGCACTAAATACTATTCCGCTCTGCTCTCTGTTGATATCAATCTATATTAGGGTTGTTTCAATCACGGTTTTATGCCGCCGATTCCGATAATGATCATCAATAATTGAGATCACCCGATACCGGCAATGATCACATGTATTAAATGTCATTTTTTAATTATAATCAGAAAAAAACACAGTAAAGGCAGTGTACCAGTGGCAACACAATATTTAAATATCTCCTTATTCTCTTTAATTACATACAGTTGTACAATCAATAGTGCACAATAACTAAACGATATAAAAAACGTTTTAAAGCACTGCGAGTAAAGCGTCGCTTCGGTGTTTATAGCTTCACCTTCCGTCGTTAAGTTTTTAAGCCAAAATTCGTCCATTCTCTCTCTTCTGACTTCACACTGTTTCTGCTTGAAAGTGCTGTGTGCATTGACGCACATGCCCCTCGGCTCTTAATACTAGCAAGGTCACTGCGCGCCAACATGGCATTAAAAAAAGAAAATACATGTATTTTTCAAAGGCACTTATAGCACCTTTTTTAATTATTTAGTATCGTGGTACTTTATTAGTACCGGTATACCGTACAACATAGGGTTGTACGGTATACTGATATTAGTATAATACCGCAATACTAATGAATCATATTCGGTACTATACCGCCTTTAAAAAGTACCGGTCCACCCTCCGTCGTCGTCGTCGTCACGTGGTGTCATTGCTGGTTTACGAGCAGACGAGCATGTTCGGCAGCGCACAATCACAGAGTACTTACAAGCAGACACAGTGTGTAGACAGCAAAGGGAGAACGGACGCATTTTGGCTTAAAAACGATAAAGGTGAAGCTATACCACTGAAACGGGAGAGATGCTTTAAAACATGCTAGCTAGCTCGCGGCTAAAGTCCATCCGCAGTCTGCAGTGTTTTAGCTACTTCTAAATCACTAATCCTGGTCTCCATGGCGACAAAATAAGTAAGTTTCTTACAAGTATCATCCCTGCAGGACGAGGAACAGCTAAACATGCTTCACTACACACCGTAGGAGGATATGATAGCTCACCGGCGGCACAATCTACACCTAACATCCACTGTAATGATATCAAGTACAATAGCGTATCTACTCGATACTACTACGATTACATCAATATTTGTTAGCATCACAAAATCTTCTTTAAAAAAAATCATATTATGTTTATAAACTCAGGAAATATGTCCCTGGACACATGAGGACTGTGTGATCCTGTAACTACTAATACCCAAATTTGTGGTATCATCCAAAACTAATGTAAAGTATCAAACAACAGAAGAATAAGTGATTATTACATTTTAACAGAAGTGTACATAGAACATGTTAAAACTGAAAGTAAGCATATATTAACAGTAAATGCCATCCATCCATCCATTTTCTACCACTTATTCCCTTCGGGGTCGCGGGGGGCGCTGGAGCCTATCTTAGCTACAATCGGGCGGAAGGCGGTGTACACCCTGGACAAGTCGCCACCTCATCGCAGGGCTAACAGTAAATTAACAAGTAGATTAATAATTTATTTTCTACCACTTGTCTTTAATAATATTGACAAAATAATAGAATGGAAAATGACACAGTATGTTACTGCATATGTCAGCAGCTAAATTAGGAGCCTTTGTTTGCTTACTTACTACTAAAAGACAAGTTGTCTTGGATGTTCACTATTTTATTTAAGGACAAACTTGCAATAAGAAACATATGTTTAATGTACTTTTAGATTTTTTGTTAAAATAAAGCCAATAATGCAATTTTTTGTGGTCCACTTTATTTAGAAACGTATTGAAAAGTATCGAAATACATTTTGGTACTGGTATCAGGACAATACTAGTACAACCCTATCGGCATTTAAAGGCATCAATCGGCATTGGTGGCCGATCAATCGGCGCATCTCTCGTTTATAGCATGACATTAATCAGTTTACAGTATAATCTATGATCTATATATTTTCTGACCCAAATCATCACAAGCACGCAATACTTTCAAAAGGTAAACATGTCATGCAAGGTGATATGCACCTATACTGCATGTGTAACTCACCTGTTCACTGCCAATGCTTTTGTCTGTGTAGTACAACTTGTAGGTGAGGCTCTCTCCATTGCCTGTCAGGGGCTTGTCCCAACTCAGAGTGACGGATGTTGGCGTGTTCGACGCCGCCTGCAGGTTGGGGGCCGGGCCGGGCACTTGGACTGACAAACAAGTGACAGAAGTGAACAGGATTTAAAAACACTTTCTCAACTACAGTCGTGGTCAAAAGTTTACATACACTTGTAAAGAACATAATGTCATGGCTGTCTTGAGTTTCCAATCATTTCTACAACTCTTATTTTTTTGTGATAGAGTGATTGGAGGACATACTTGTTGGTCACAAAAAACATATTCATGAAGTTTTTGTTCTTTTATGAATTTATTATCCATCCATCCATTTTCTACCGCTTGTCCCTTTTGGAGTTGCAGGGGGTGCTGGAGCCTATCTCAGCTGCATTCGGGCGGAAGGCGGGGTACACCCTGGACAAGTCGCCACCTCATCACAGGGCCAACACAGATAGACAAACAACATTCACACTCACATTCACACACTAGGGCCAATTTAGTGTTGCCAATCAACCTATCCCCCAGGTGCATGTCTTTGGAGGTGGGAGAAAGCCGGAGTACCCGGAGGGAACCCACGCAGTCACAGGGAGAACATGCAAACTCCATACAGAAAAATCCCGAGCCTGGGATTGAACTCAGGACTACTCAGGACCTTCATATTATGAGGCACATGCACTAACCCCTGTTCCATCGTGCTGCCCTGAATTTATTATGGGTCTACTGAAAATGTGACCAAATCTGCTGGGTATACATACAGCAATGTTAATATTTGGTCCCTTGGCAAGTTTCACTGCAATAAGGCGCTTTTGGTAGCCAATCACAAGCTTCTGGCAAGCTTGTGGTTGAATTTCTGACCACTCCTCTTGACAAAATTGGTGCAGTTCAGCCAAATTTGTTGGTTTTCTGACATGGACTTGTTTCTTCAGCATTGTCCACACGTTTAAGTCAGGACTTTGGGAAGGCCATTCTAAAACCTTAATTCTAGCCCGATTTAGCCATTCCTTTACCACTTTTGACGTGTGTTTGGGGTCTTTGTCCTGTTGGAACACCCAACTGCACCCAAGGCTGATGATTTTAGGTTGTCCTGAAGAATTTGGAGGTAATCCTCCTTTTTCATTGTCCCATTTACTCTCTGTAAAGCACCAGTTCCATTGGCAGCAAAACAGGCCCAGAGCATAATACTACCACCAGCATGCTTGACGGTAGGAGTGGTGTTCCTGGGATTAAAGGCCTCACCTTTTCTCCTCCAAACATATTGCTGGGTATTGTGGCCAAACAGCTCAATTTTTGTTTCATCTGACCGCAGAACTTTCCTCCAAAAGGTCCTATTTTTGTCCATGTGATGTAAACTTTTAACCACGACTGTATATTCCCATGACAATAGGCTCGACTTCCACCGTTACAGTGTAGCAGCATCTCCAGGGACTTGTTGTCCATTTTTGAGACAAGGCAAGATTGCAAAGTAACAACCCTGTCTTATCATTGTGTTGGATGGGAAATAAAACACTCTGCTTTTAGCTTGAAGTGCTCCACTGCAAGATTTGCTACAGCTTTTCCTGACAAGAAAGAGAGGTTGCCAATTGTCAGGGCGCACGCAGGCTGAAAGCGTGTGCGTCATGTTAAAGCCAGCCTCTGAAGAAGAGCTGTGTTGTGTGCACCCAGGTCAAACGTCTAAGCTCCAATTGGTACAGAAGAGGCCACCTGAGAGCGATATATAGTGTCCAGGTAAAGCCGCCCGCTCGCTATCCCCCATTGGGTGGCGAGGCTCTTGCTGGCACTAAAAGTGTGTTCATCCATCTGTCTGCCCTCTAAACAAGGACAACGCGAGGGAGACTGCCTGAATGAGAAAGTGACAGTGAATGAAATGTTGCCAGGAGCTGAAAGACATCAGGGAAATTCCATTCACGGCTCTTTTATACACGGAGATAAGAGTTGGCGCACCCTCCAACACAAAGCCAGAAAAGAGCAGCGCTAAGTCGTTCCTTTATGATTCATAAGTCGACTCCAGTCAAAACATTTTAATGAGGGCCTTAAACGCATCTTTTTTTGCAGAGCGAAGGGACAATTTGTTTTTGTCATACTTATTTATTTACTTAAAGGGGAACTGCACTTTTTTGGAGGGGGGGGATTTTGCCTATTGTTCACAATCATTATGAAAGACATGACGACAGATGTATTTTTTTTAATGCATTCTTAACATTGAATAAATGCGTTTAAAAGTACACTTACAATGGAGCCTGTGGGAGCCACTCTATTCTGCCTATAAAGTCCTTAAAAAAACATCCAAACGCCTTTTATATACAAACCCCGTTTCCATATGAGTTGGGAAATTGTGTTAGATGTAAATATAAACGGAATAGAATGATTTGCAAATCCTTTTCAAGCCATATTCAATTGAATATGCTACAAAGACAAGATATTTGATGTTCAAACTCATAAACTTTTTTTTTTTTTGCAAATAATAATTAACTTAGAATTTCATGGCTGCAACACGTGCCAAAGTAGTTGGGAAAGGGCATGTTCACCACTGTGTTACATGGCCTTTCCTTTTAACAACACTCAGTAAACGTTTGGGAACTGAGGAGACACATTTTTTAAGCTTGTCAGGTGGAATTCTTTCCCATACTTGCTTGATGTACAGCTTAAGTTGTTCAACAGTCCGGGGGTCTACCTTGTGGTATTTTAGGCTTCATAATGCGCCACACATTTTCAATGGGAGACAGGTCTGGACTACAGGCAGGCCAGTCTAGTACCCGCACTCTTTTACTATGAAGCCACGTTGATGTAACACGTGGCTTGGCATGGTCTTGCTGAAATAAGCAGGGGCGTCCATGGTAACGTTGCTTGGATGGCAACATATGTTGCTCCAAAACCTGTATGTACCTTTCAGCATTAATGGTGCCTTCACAGATGTGTAAGTTAGCCATGTCTTGGGCACTAATACACCCCCATACCATCACAGATGCTGGCTTTTACACTTTGCACCTATAACAATCCGGATGGTTCTTTTCCTCTTTGGTCCGGAGGACATGACGTCCACAGTTTCCAAAAACAATTTAAAATGTGGACTCGTCAGACCACAGAGCACTTTTCCACTTTGTATCAGTCCATCTTAGATGAGCTCAGGCCCAGCGAAGCCGATGGCGTTTCTGGGTGTTGTTGATAAACGGTTTTCGCCTTGCATAGGAGAGTTTTAACTTGCACTTACAGATGTAGTGACCAACCGTAGTTACTGACAGTGGGTTTCTGAAGTGTTCCTGAGCCCATTTGGTGATATCCTTTACACACTGTTGTCGCTTGTTGATGCAGTACAGCCTGAGGGATCGAAGGTCACGGGCTTAGCTGCTTACGTGCAGTGATTTCTCCAGATTCTCTGAACCCTTTGATGATATTACGGACCGCAGATGGTGAAATCCCTAAATTTCTTGCAATAGCTGGTTGAGAAAGGTTTTTCTTAAACTGTTCAACAATTTGTTCACGCATTTGTTGACAAAGTGGTGACCCTCGCCCCATCCTTGTTTGTGAATGACTGAGCATTTCATGGAATCTACTTTGATACCCAATCATGGCACCCACCTGTTCCCAATTTGCCTGTTCACCTGTGGGATGTTCCAAATAAGTGTTTGATGAGCATTCCTCAACTTTATCAGTATTTATTGCCACCTTTCCCAAATTCTTTGTCACGTGTTGCTGGCATCAAATTCTAAAGGTAATGACTATTTGCAAAAAAAAAAAGATGTTTATCAGTTTGAACATCAAATATGTTGTCTTTGTAGCATATTCAACTGAATATGGGTTGAAAAGGATTTGCAAATCATTGTATTCCGTTTGTATTTACATCTAACACAATTTCCCAACTCATATGGAAACGGGGTTTGTACATGCTGTAAGTATATATGTAATGCAGTAACATCCACATTTATAATAACATTTAATATTTATTTATTTTGATCATTTTAAGCATACGCGGCACATTCATTTAAAAAACCGCATCACAATGTTTGCTTTTTTTTTTTTTAACATCACTGATTATTACTAACTGCAGATTTCTTTTGAGCCAACAAACATAATAAAACATCACTTACTGTACAATGCCTACTGCCATTAGGATGCCGACTGCTAGAATGTTGTTATATTCCCACTTTGATAAGAAATGAGTCATAATCTTCGCGAAGAAAAGGGGGGGTTGCAACCAAGAATCTTTTTGTGTCATTCTTGCCATTTCCAGGTAAAAATTGGCTGTCAAAGTGTACTAACTTGTCGGAATATGTCCTCAGCCTTCTACTTTCCAGGTGAGAGGCAAGATTTATGATCTACCAAGAAGCTTGATCATACTTGCCAACCTTGAGACCTCCGATTTCGGGAGGTGTGTGTGTGTGTGTGTGTGTGTGTGTGTGTGTGTGTGTGTGTGTGTGTGTGGGGGGGGGGGGGGGGGGGGGGGGGGGGGTTAAGAGGGGAGGAGTATATTTACAGCTAGAATTCACCAAGTCAAATATTTCATATATATATATATATATATATATATATATATATATATATATATATATATATATATATATACACACAAGAAAATTTGTCCCGGAAGGTTTTCGGGAGAGGCGCTGAATTTCGGGAGTCTCCCGGAAAATCCGAGAGGGTTGGCAAGTATGAGCTTGATGAGCGAGGAAGCAAGGAAGCAGCTGATCAGTCAATCATGTCAACATTGGCACTCAAGCTCGTGATTACGGCGCCGCTATAAATAGTTTGTCGGCGTTATCGCTTATAATAACAATATCACTAATACTTTGTTAATATTCAAGTCATGAAATGTAAATTAAGTATTGTTGGCGGTTTTTGGATGCTTATTTATTGAGTTTTATAGGACCTATCATTGGCTCGGCTGTAAACAAGACTTTTATTTACGTTTATTTACGAGTGAGAACACATTAAAAAAAATACATCTGTCGTCATGTCTTTCATATTGATTGTGAACGATAGGCAAAATTCCAAAAAAAGTGTAGTTCCCCTTTAAGCTTGGTTTGAAGCACATTCACAAGTAGACTCGAAAAATGCTTCGAAGGGAACCTATGATGAATTTGATCTTTTTTGACTTATAAAAGATGTTACAACGTTGGATACTCGTGTTACACAATACCAAAGTGTCAAATCATTAGGTTCATTCATTTTGGCGTGAGCTTGCACAAAGTTTTGGATGCCTCTGTTCGCTGGGTTTTGTAGTTATGTTGTGACATCACAGCGAGGTGGACGTACTTATTTGGACATTATAAGAGTAATACTATGATTTTTTCCCCCATTTTATTGTGGTCAACATAACATGTTATGTTGATTTTTTTGGTCAAAATTTTGCATCGATTATATTTTACGGACCGTTTTTAAGTTGTTTTCTGACTGTCTCTTCAGGATGCGCCATTTTGTGGGCGGGTCTTATTTATGTGCCTCAGCTTTTTGGGAATGCCTCCAGAATCGAACATTTTGCAGACAAACTCAAAAAATATGACTGTGAAGCATAATTTACACCAATGCATATCCAAATCCAATCTATGTTATCTAGACCAGGGTTCCCCAACCTTTTTTCCACCAGGGACCGGCTTTCTATGTATGGCAGATAAAAACAGCAAAAAAAAATGTGCCTTTGGCTACAATCTGGTACATTAACATTTTGTATGCTCATTAATGTGCATTGTCCCATGTACTCTAACAAAGGAGTTGTAATATATATCTATTAATCATCGTATTGGTGTATTTAGTGGGACAGGCGAAAGTTAATTAGAAGAAAATGCGGTAGTTTATACATCAATTAATGTTTCTGTGCGGCCTGGTAGCAAATGCATCACGGACCGGTACCGGTCCCCAGACCGGTGGTTGGGGACCACTGATCTAGACCACAAGGAAGTGTTTAAAAGTACCAGTAGAGTGGAAAAACAAGTTGCCTCTATATTGAACCTATTATCATATATGTCTGATTTATGATACCAAAAGACTTCCAAAGTTTGTGATTAAATACAAACGTTTGTAGATATGATCAAAATATTATCAATCTCACAGAGATTCCCGAGCCATTTTGAGAGTTAATGAGCAAGCCAGGCACGTGATCGCGTGCCGTGGAGGTAGCAACCACAGATCCCTTCCCCATCAACAACAATGCTAATCAAGCAGACTTTGTGAGAACCAACAACGATTACATTGGGAAAAATTATGATCCGGGACCTTATATTTTTGAGCCCAAACACAAAGAAGATGAGCAATAAGTTTTAGAAGTCGACTGCTAAACGGATGCAGCTTTATGGTGATACTAGCATCAACTGCATTGCTAGGTGCTAAACATACAAACTAACCGTATTAAACCATAATAAAACAAACACTTACTGTACAATTTCCACTCTGGCTGGGATGCCGACTGAAGGGACGCTCATATAATCCTGTTTATATGATTAGATCACAATCCTCACGAAGGGTTAAAAACAAGCTGCTCTTTGTGTCTTTTTTGCCATCTCGGGCGATGTCAAAGTCGACCACCCTCTCGGTCCATGGCCACATTTGTCCACTACCAGGTGAGAGATGTATGAATTATAATCTAGAATTTACTTTTAGCAAGTTTTAGACGAAGCAGAGGCAGCCGCCTGCTATAGTGTATCAACTATAGCAGCATAAGCTAGCACTAGCTCAATGCAATCAATGCGCTGCCAAAATTGGCCATCTGAATTGGCGCTTATAATAACAATATCACTCATATTTGGTTGATTTTTAGGTCACGACATGTAAAAGGAGCATTGTTGGTGGTTGCTGGATGTTTTTAGAAGGTATAATGAGCGCAACAGAGGACCCTCCATCTGTTAAATCAATTGTTAGCTGTTTATTTACGATTTCGAACGCATAAAAAAGCCAAGCATAGCTCTTTCCAATTTTTGCGTATTTCCAGTGTGGCTGATCTGATAACATGGTCAGAGTGACGTAGAATCTACAGAAATTGCTGAAGATATTCGGAGTGGATGACTGACTGAATGTGGCATTTTGTGATGTTTAGACGGTATTTTCACATACTGTATTTTCCGGACCATAGGACGCACCGAATCATAAGGCACACTGACGATGAATGGTCTATTTTTGATCTTTTTTTTATACATATATTAGGCGCACCTGATTATAGGGCGCATTACAGTAGTCATATTATTATTATTTTTTTCTAAATGTAAAACACTTCCTTGTGGTCTACATAACATGTAATGGTGGTTCTTTGGTCAAAATGTTGCATAGATTATGTTTTACAGACCATCTTCAAGCCGCTTTCTGACATTTGCTTCCGGTCTTATTTACGTGGCTCACATTTGACAGCGTCTTTTCCCCGTCATCTTTGTTGTAGCGGTGTAGCGTGCAAGGACGGGTGTGGAAGAAGTGCCAAAAGATGGAGCTAACTGTTTTAATGACATTCAGACTTTACTTAAATCAATAACGGAGCAGCATCTCCTCATCCGGAAACAACCACACCGGAAATGTGTCCCGTGAAAAAACGGAACTCTAATAACTAAAGTTCCTTGGGTGAATAATGCAAACTCACTACACCGGTATGTTTTAGCGCTTTCATGGTGAGTTTACTGACAGACATAAGTAAGAAATTTACACTACTTTATATTAGAAATGGCAACAGCGGAGGATGAATGTCACATAACAAGAAGATAGAGAAAAAGAAGAAGCTTATCGACTACGACGTCGGCGCGGACGCACGCAATTTTTCAGGATTTATGCAGATCCCAAACACAGCTCAGTAGGTACCAGAAAGTAAGAAAGGTTGATTTTGCATAATGTTGAGAAACATAACGCCAGATATGTCTTACCTTATACACATACCATAATAATACTCGTATGTTTAATGCGGCGACAATCCTTCAAGCGGTGCGGCTTCATAGCTTACCAAAGTCGTACTAAAACATTTTGATAGATTTTTGAGCGCCGTGTGTAATGTTCTATATTTTTAATGGAACATATAAAATGTTGGTGTTGTTTACTTGAGACCCATCATAGTGCAGCCTACACTTATCTCTTATGTTTGACTGCCATCTACTGGTCACACATATCATAAAATAGCTTCGAGGTGGGTAAGCTCAACCAAAATGTATTCCTTACATTAGGCGCACCGGGCTATAAGGCGCACTGTCGAGTTTTGAGAAAAAAAAAGGAATTTAAGTGCACCTTATAGTCCGGATAATACGGTACTTTGCAGACATACACAATTGGATATGGTTTAATGGATACAATGAAACACAACTAAGTATATAAAGTCAACTTTAAGGGACGGCGTGGTGAAGTTGGTAGAGTGGCCGTGCCAGCAATCGGAGGGTTGCTGGTTACTGGGGTTCAATCCCCACCTTCTACCATCCTAATCACGTCCGTTGTGTCCTTGGGCAAGACACGTCACCCCTTGCTCCTGATGGCTGCTGGTTAGCGCCTTACATGGCAGCTCCCGCCATCAGTGTGTGAATGTGTGTGGATATGGGTGAATGTGGAAATACTGTCAAAGGGCTTTGAGTACCTTGAAGGTAGAAAAGCGCTATACAAGTATAACCCATTTATCATTTATCATTATAACTTGTTTTCCCACTCGACTGGTACTTTAAATGTATATTAGAATCCTCTCTCCCCTTTCATGTAAACAAGGGGCAGCTCTTGAGGAAATAATTGTGGAATTGTCCGGTGTGCTGTTGGGTGGTCTACCTTAAAAAGTCTGTGCTGTGTGTGAGTGTGTTTAGCGGTGGCAGCCTGTTTGAAGCCAGTGTTTGTGCATAAGAGTGAATATTTGCACTGGTGAGGGTTTGTTTGCACATTTGTGTGATTCTTTCGAGTGCATCCTGTTTTCTTCCGTGAGCCAGCAGGTTTCCACCAAACTAGCTGTTTACTGAGCACACAGATGAAATGTGTGTGTGTGTGTGCAAGTAGGTACAGGTATGTGTTTGCCTCACCTTCACCCTGGGTGGCCACCTTTAGCCCTGCAGAGCTTTCTCCCTGGCCATTAACGTTGTGGGCCACAACCCTGAAGCGATATTTGGTGTCTGGCATCAGGCTCTGGATGGTGACCTGCATCTCCCCTGGTCGGCTTGTATTTACAACTCGCTCCCTGATGTGAACACAAATAAACAGGCATGAGCCTAACACTACATCTCTACATGCAATGGGCTAGAAAATATGCAGGCCCCCCCCTAAGTTAACAGGAACCATTCATTCACATTCACAGTGGGAGCTTTAAAAGTTATCATCAGACAACTGCATGGTCGTTGGCATCAGCGTGTTGGGCACAAGATTAAAGGGCAGCTTTGTAGTAGTGACAGACTATGAACTGCAGTTCGGCACCAATCAGACGACAACTCTGAAAATTTCTCTTGAATGTGGTGGTTTATTGTCAGTTAAGGAGTAACTGGACATACAGTATATGAAATGAAGGCGTTACCTGACATTACAGTCATCCCTTGCCACATCGCGGTTCAAATATCACTAGATGTAGTGCAGATTTAAAAACATTTTTAAAGCATATTTTTTTTGGCCTAAATTAAGTGTTAAATTACAAAACCCAAAGCCAGTGAAGTTGGCACGTTGTGTAAATCGTAAATAAAAACAGAATACAATGATTTGCAAATCCTTTTCAACTTATATTCAATTGAATAGACCAGTGTTTTTCAACCTTTTTTGAGCCAAGGCACATTTTTTGCGTTGAAAATATCCGGAGGCACACCGCCAGCAGAAATCATTAAAAAATGAAACTCAGTTGACAGTAAAAAGTCGTTGTCGCAATTGTTGGATATGACTTTAAAGCATAACCAACCATGCATCACTATAGCTCTTGTCTCAAAGTTGGTGTACTGTCACCACCTGTCACATCACGCCGTGAGTTATTTTGAGTTTCTTGCTGTTTTCCTGTGTGTAGTGTTTTAGTTCTTGTCTTGCGCTCCTATTTTGGTAGCTTTTTCTCTTTTTTTGGTGTTTTACTGTAGCAGTTTCATGTCTTCCTTTGAGCGATATTTCCCGCAACTACTTTTGTTTTAGCACTCAAGAATATTTCGGTTGTCTTTATCCTTCTTAGTGGGGACATTGTTGATTGTCATGTCATGTTCGGATGTACATTGTGGACGCCATCTTTGCTCCACAGTAAGTCTTTGCTGTCGTCCAGCATTCTGTTTTTGTTTACTTTGTAGCCAGTTCAGTTTTAGTTTTGTTCTGCATAGCCTTCCCTAACTTTCATTGCCTTTTCTTAAGGGCATTTACATTTTGTTTATTTTTGGTTTAAGC
Source organism: Nerophis lumbriciformis (assembly GCF_033978685.3). NCBI lineage: Eukaryota > Metazoa > Chordata > Actinopteri > Syngnathiformes > Syngnathidae > Nerophis > Nerophis lumbriciformis. The sequence continues at coordinate 10,313,673 of NC_084562.2, read as the reverse complement.
ATTAGACACCTTTTTACCTGCACGCTGCCTCCCGCTGTTTCCGACATCTACAAAGCAATTAGCTACCGGCTACCACCTACTGATATGGAAGAGTATTACACAGTTACTCTGCCAAGCTCTCGACAGCACTGACATTCAACAAAAACACATAATTTGCAGACTATAATTACTGGTTTGCAAAAAATATTTTTAACCCAAATAGGTGAAACTAGATAATCTCCCACGGCACACCAGACTGTATCTCACGGCACACTAGTGTGCCGCGGCACAGTGGTTGAAAAACACTGGAATAGACTGCAAAGACAAGATATTTAATGTTTGAACTGAGAAACAATTTTTTTTTTGCACATAATCATTAACTTACAATTTAATGGCAGCAACACATTGCCAAAAAGTTGGCACAGGGGCATTTTTACCACTGTGTTACATGGCTTTTCCTTTTAACAACACTCAGTAAACGTTTGGGAACTGAGGAGACCAATTTTTGAAGCTTTTCAGGTGGAATTATTTCCCATTCTTGCTTGATGTACAGCTTAAGTTGTCCAACAGTGAAGCCTAAAATACCACAACGGAGACCCCGTTGTGGTATTTTAGGCTTCATAATGCGCCACACATTTTCAATGGGAGACAGGTCTGGACTACAGGCAGGCCAGTCTAGTACCCGCACTTTTTTACTGCAAAGCCATGCTGTTGTAACACGTTCAGAATGTGGCTTGGCATTGTCTTGCTGAAATAAACAGATGTCGGTTTTTGATGCAGTACCGCCTGAGGGATCGAAGGTCACGGGCATTCAATATTACGTGCATTGATTTCTCCAGATTATCTGAACCTTTTGATGGTATTACAAAGGAATATCATCAAAATCCCAGCTCTAATTTAGAGGAATTACCCAGGATGTGATGAAGTATTTCCACGTCATGGCCATGTTGTAGTGGCCGGGTGACGGTCATAGCAATAACGCTTGGGGGTGAGTACTGTAATCTACAGTAGAACTCAAGGCTACTATATTGGGTGAAATTAGTGTAAAACTGACTATGTGTTATTTCATGTTTAGAGGGCTCCAAATATGTAAAAAAAAAGGTTATGCTCCAACTACAAAAATATTAGATTCATGAATAATAATTCTACTTTGTGGAAATGTGTTTCTCAAGGTCAGGCTTGCAACCATAAACAAGGGACGGCAGTACACTGAAAGCAAAAATGTCACAATTGTAGCAGTTGGGTATTGTTTCTCCATTTATCCAAAAGACCATTTGTCACTGTTGTACTTCATTCTAAAGGTGTTGGACGGGGTTGAGATCAAGGCTTCTCAGTTGTTCCACCCTAAATTGGTCTAAGCATGCCTTCGTAGAGCTGGCTTTGTGTGCTAGGGCACAATCATGCTGAAACAAAGATTTGGCTTTACCCAAGTCTCAAATGTCTTGGTAACTCAGGGGAAACTAAGTAGTAGGGACGGGCGGTCGATCCAAATATCGGTGGTATCGACACATAGGGTGGTATCAGTACTGAATGTACACGACGTGACAATCATTTTGTGCATATGACAACTGAAACTGTTTTATTTTATGATTTTATAACAACTGATTAATGATTATTTTTACAAGGATTTCATCTCCATTTACTGTATGATTTCAATCGCTTCTTGTAATTTCATGCATCTCTTAAACACTTTGAATTGCCTTACATATGATAGGGACGGCGTGGCGCAGTGGGAGAGTGGCCGTGCGCAACCCGAGGGTCCCTGGTTCAATCCCCACCTAGTACCAACCTCGTCATGTCCGTTGTGTCCTGAGCAAGACACTTCACCCTTGCTCCTGATGGGTGCTGGTTAGCGCCTTGCATGGCAGCTCCCTCCATCAGTGTGTGAATGTGTGTGTGAATGGGTAAATGTGGAAGTAGTGTCAAAGCGCTTTGAGTACCTTGAAGGTAGAAAAGCGCTATACAAGTACAACCCATTTATCATTTATCATTTAATTGTGCTCTATACATAATCGTGCCTTACCTTTTTCATACTGCTACCAAGATTTGAGCAAATAAATGACGTGCGTTTAAATGAAACAATTTTTGAATTAATCATCATATTTGACATTCTGAGAATAAAGTTGCATTTGTGAAAAAAGACAGAACTTTTGCGGCATTTTATTTATGCTTTTATACAATTTCATTAATTTGTTTTACTTTATTTGTACCAGGGATGTTAAAAAAATAGATTTACATCCAAATGACAAATGTTGTTTATTCAGATTCTAAATCGATTTATAATTTTTGAGAATCAATTTAAAAACTTTTTTTTCTTTCAAGAATACATTGTTGTAATAAAACCATAAACAACTATTATTGATATTACTATTATTGTCATCATTATTGATACTGCTGCTTTTATACGTTTTAGTTTTACTTTTTTTTAGTAGTAGTGTATTTAAATAGTATTGTATTTGTATTGTCAATTACTTTGTAACATTATATTATTTTATTATTTTATTTGATGTGTTATTTATAAGTATTGTGAAGCTGGGGTTGGAGTTTCTCCATTTTCTATCATTAGGTTGATTAACATTCTGTGATTTTTCTAAACAATATTTTTTTTAAATCTATTTTAAAAAATACGTTTTTTAGTACATCAGCAGCCAAGAGGAGCTTTTGTAACCTGTAACCTGTTGAGAAAAGGCTTTATTATACTCTATAAACCAAATAATGCAGAATCGTGCTGAATCGAGAATTGATTCTGAATCCAATCGTCGCCCAAAGAATTGGAATCAAATTAAATTGTGAGTAACCAAAATTGTCACCTTTAATTTCTAATGGTTTCCTTTTTTTTAACACCTTTGTATTGTTTGGTTTGTTTAGTTGTGTATTTATAGCCATTTCTGTTTAATTTTTATCAAGTTTTTCTATTTTTATTTTTTTAATTTGTACAGCCCTTTAGGGCGGTAGTAGATGTAAAACATACACACACACACACACACACACACACACACACACACACACACACACACACACACACACACACACACATAGATATATATATATATATATATATATATATATATATATATATACATACATATATAAATATATATATATATATATTTATATATATATATATATATATATATATGTATATATATATATATATATATATATATATGTATATACATATATGTATATATATGCATATATATAAAATAGTATATATAATACTGTATATATTATTATACATATATTTATAATTGTTATATATCTATATAATTAATAATTATATATATATATATATATATATATATATATATATATATATATATATATATATATATATATATATATATACACATGTATATACATATATGTATACGTTAGGTCAGGAAAAAACACAGAGGCTATTTCATCCCTACAAACCTGCTCTTCAGGGGATTTTTCAGAGTGTGAATCTGAATTAATAACCCCCTGAATATACTTCAGGGGATTTTTCCAGGATGTGATCCCCTGAAGAGCAGGTAAACCTGCGAAACAGGCTTGTAGGGATGAAATAGCCTCTGTGTTTTTTCCTGACCTAACGTATATTCCGCTCTATCCCGGTATTGAGCACTGTATAACGGATAAACACACACATTTTTACACACATGTATATATATATATATATATATATATATATATATATATGGCCGTGCGCGGCCCGATGGTCCCTGGTTCAATCCCCACCTAGTACCAACCTCGTCATGTCCGTTGTGTCCTGAGCAAGACACTTCACCCTTGCTCCTGATGGGTGCTGGTTAGCGCCTTGCATGGCAGCTCCCTCCATCAGTGTGTGAATGTGTGTGTGAATGGGTAAATGTGGAAGTAGTGTCAAAGCGCTTTGAGTACCTTGAAGGTAGAAAAGCGCTATACAAGTACAACCCATTTATCATTTATTTATTTATATATATATATGTATGTATATATATATATATATATATATATATATATATATAATTTAACCTTGACCTATTTATAAGAAAGGAATTAGCGTTAATTAATAAACTTGCACTGTTTTAACTGTTTTGATGAGCTACTTCCAGGGTGCACTGAGACTCAGCAATGCATTCACACAGGTGAGGGTGTGTATAGGTGCCCTCCTGGCACAATGACAATGTAGACTGTGTGTTACCTGCTGGTGCCCTCCTGGCTGTAGAAAACAGAGTAGGTTAGCTCGTCTCCGTGCGGTTCAGCCGGCGGGCGCCAGGTGAGCTTGATGAAGCGGGTGGAAACCAGCGAAGCCACCACATCGCGGGGGGCGGAGGGAGTGGGCCCTGCTTGACCGGCCACACCTCCGGAGCCTGGCGTTACATGGTCAGTAGTGTTAGGAGTCAGCGAGGGGGGGTGGAGAGGGGGCAGGGCGACATCTTGGGGTGGGGGAAGAGGAGGTGAGGAGGGGCGGGGGGGAGGGGGAGGTGAGGGGATAAGGGGAATCAGTGGCAGCATGGGGGATGGGAGAAATAGTGTGCAGAAGAGGAGAACAGGACAGGAGGTGAAATGGAAATGGCGGTGAAACGAAAGGAGGGAAGGAAACAAAAACAGAAGAAAAAACAAAATAACAACAACGTAACAAAAAAGACTTTTGGCGTGACAAGGAAACAGAAATAAAACAGCTGTACTAAACTCACAGAGCTGACAAATAAAAAGCACAATACAAGGGGGAACTACACATGCAGATCTACTGTACGTACACACTGCTGTCTAACCACACAACATAGTACATTCACTAACTACTTTCTGGGACCCCGTACATAAGGGCCCCCCGTCCCACCATAAACCTAACGTCGCCTTCACAAGCAGTAAAACAACTAATTATTGCATGGATTTAGTTAAAACCAGCTTTTAAAGTAAAATTAATTAGGTTTTTAACTTTCATAAAATGGGATTGACATAACTAAAATATATATAGATAAACCCCCAAATGTTTTGCTTTAAAAAAAAAAAAAAATTCAATATGAAATTCAAAGTAATGTGGCCAGAATATGACTTTAAATAATCATATAACCTTTCATTCTTCACTTAAATATGATTATATTTCGGTCAACTTTACTTCAGTGTGTAGAATAAGAGATGATCTTATTATCTGTTGATAATATGAATTATAATAATACATTATTATTATTATGATTATTTCATTACCAGTGGATCTCTTGGGAGTTTAATCTCCCCGTCTTTAAAAACTAGTGAAGCCTCTTTTTGTAACTTTAATCTAGGGTCTTTGAATGCACCACAGTTATGTGCAATGAGATGCAAAAATGACAAAACTTTGTCCTACGCTGCCACAAATACATTTACTATATTTTTACCTTTCTTCTATCACCTCATCCTTGTTCCAAAAATGTTGGTGCTCTGTGCGAATGCTTAAAATGTGAACTTTGATGATGTTAGGACGTCTGTGTCAAGCAAAGTGTTCGAACAAGACAAACCATTTTCTATTTTTGATATGGGGTGTTGTAGTAGTTTTAGACATTCTTAATTGAATTCATTGAACTTTCACAGCTATACTAAATTTATACAAACATTTGTGACTTTTTAAAATAAATGACATATATTCTAATGCTTTTAATGACATTATACCGGCTTCTGAGTTCAGTTCAAAACTTGGGAGACAAATATTATTGCAGAAATTCCTGAGAACACGAGAGTGCTCCTGTTGTATATAGGAACTTGGCCCACTGTAAACACATCGGCAGATCCTTGCACTAACATTTTAATCTTGCTACTAAACATAGAACATTGGGGTTCAAACTTGTGATTTTAGCGAGGCGTTCCTCAAGGCACACCTTCAAGTCCCCTCCTTTATGGCAGTTACACTTTTCTCATAATGTGATTTATGTGACGAATGTGTTGCTGTAGCTTTTTTTTTTAACTTCAGATGCAGTCATTTGTTCAACTTATTTAGTTATACAAGTGGTGTTCCATTTTAGGTCCTCTCTCTCTCCATTTAGGTCAGGTGTGTCAAACTGGTTTTCATTGAGGGCCACATTGCAGTTTTGGCTGCCCTCAGAGGGCCGCTTGTAACATTATTAAAAGAAACATACCATATTTTTCGGACTATAAAACGCAGATTTTTTTCATAGTTTGGCTGGGGGTGCGACTTATACTCGGGAGCGACTTATGTGTGAAATTATTAACACATTACCGTAAAATATCAAATAATATTATTTAGCTCATTCACGTAAGAGACTAGACGTATAAGATTTCATGGGATTTAGCGATTAGGAGTGACAGATTGTTTGGTAAACGTATAGCATGTTCTATATGTTATAGTTATTTGAATGACTCTTACCATAATATGTTACGTTAACATACCAGGCACATTCTCAGTTGGTTATTTATGCGTCATATAACGTACACTTACTCACCCTGTTGTTCACTATTCTTTAATTATTTTAAATTGCCTTTCAAATGTCTATTCTTGGTGTTGGGTTTTATCAAATACATTTCCCCCAAAAATGCGACTTATACTCCAGTGCGACTTATTTATGTTTTTTCCCTTCTTTATTATGCATTTTCGGTCGGTGCGACTTATACTCCGGAGCGACTTATAGTCCGAAAAATACGGTACATGTATAAGGATTAGCCGCATGATATTGTCACACCGTTACCTATGCATTTGATTAGTAAATTTATATTTTACCGACATTGTAAAGAAAAAAAACCAGTAGATTTTGCGGTCCAAAAAATGGCAGAATTTTACCATAAAACAGTAAAAGGGTCACACTATTTTACTGTAAAATTCTGGTGATTAAGCTGCCAGTTTTTTTTTGTTTGTTTTTTTGCATGAAAAATATATTTGCTGTTTTCACAGTGTATTACTATACATGTAAAAATGGTACCACTGTTGTTTTCTTACGGTAAAATTAAAAATATTGTGATGTTTACAGTGTACAATTTAATGGATAACTTGCTTTGAAATCATAAGGCTAATTAGATATTTACTAGAGATGTCCGATAATATCGGACTGCCGATATTATCAGCTGATAAATACTTTTAAATGTAATATCGGAAATTATCGGTATCGGTTTCAAAAAGTATAATTTATGACTTTTTAAAACGCCGCTGTACGGAGTGGTACACGGACGTAGGGAGAAGTAAGAGCACCAATAAACCTTAAAGGCACTGCCTTTGCGTGCCGGCCCAATCATATAATATCTACGGCTTTTCACACACACAAGTGAATGCAAATCATACTTGGTCAACAGCCATACAGGTCACACTGAGGGTGGCCGTATAAACAACTTTAACACTGTTGCAAATATGCGCCACACTGTGAACCCACACCAAACAAGAATGACAAACACATTTCGGGAGAACATCCGCACCGTAACACAACATAAACACAACAGAACAAATACCCAGAACCCCTTGCAGCACTAACAAAGACGGCTCAGAAGATCATCGGCCGCCCTCTCCCCTCTCTGACGGACATCTACACCTCCCGCTGCCTCAACAGAGCCAGTGCCATCATCAAGGACAGCACCCACCCTGGCTCTGACCTGTTCCACCTGCTGCCCTCTGGGAAGCGCTACAGGTGCATTAAAACCAAAACAAACAGGCTAAAGAACAGCTTCTTCCCCAGGGCCATAACCATCCTGAACGGACTGCCCCATTGTCCCTCATAACTGCCTTCTCTTCGGTGCAATAACCCATTCCACCAACCACCCTGTTTTTGTTTTTGTTTTTTTCATGTATATATTCATTTCACACCATATTCATTGCACTTCTACATTTTTTATATTTTTATATATTTGCACATTGTTTTTCTAGCATGCACACATCCCACTGTATGGAATGGCCTCAATCTCGTTACCTTGCGTAATGACAATAAAGCTGATTCTGATTCTGATTCTGATTCTAACTCTTCCGGGACGCTACAATATACACCCCCCGCTACCCCCTACACCCCCACCTCAACCCCGCCCCCCCACAACCCCGCCCACCTCAACCTCCCCATGCTCTCTCAGGGAGAGCATGTCCCAAATTCCAAGCTGCTTTTTTGAGGGATGTTAAAAAAAAAATGCACTTTGTGACTTCAATAATAAATATGGCAGTGCCATGTTGCCATTTTTTTCCCCATAATTTGAGTTGATTTATTTTGGAAAACCTTGTTACATTGTTTAATGCATCCAGCGGGGCATCACAACAAAATTAGGCATAATAATGTGTCAATTCCACGACTGTATATATCGGTATCGGTTGATATCGGAATCGGTAATTAAGAGTTGGACAATATCGGAATATCGGATATCGGCAAAAAAAAAGCCATTATCGGACATCTCTAATATTTACGTATGTTTTTACCCGAAAAATGTTTAGAATGTATGATAATATAATATCTGTTGCATTATTAGATAGATAAAGTTTAAAAGATATATAACTGCATGAAGTACATGTCTTTTGTTGGGTCAAAATAGAAAAAGAAAGAAAGACAAAGTACTTCATTGATGCATATTATTTCCAAGCTTTCACGGGTCATTCCAGGGGTAGGGAACCTATGGCTCGAGAGCCAGATGTGGCTCTTTTGATGACTGCATCTGGCTCTCAGATCAATCTCAAATCCCGGCCCAGGCATACCAAAGACTATAAAAATGGGACCCATTGCATGACACTCAGCATCAAGGGTTGGAATTGGGGGTTAAATCAACAAAAATGATTCCCGGGCGTGGCACCGCTGCTGCCCACTGCTCCTCTCACCTCCCAGGGGGTGAACAAGGTCATGGGTTAAATGCAGAGGAAAAAATGTCACCACACCTAGTGTGTGTGTGACAATCATTGGTACTTTAACTTTACTTTAAATAATGAATAATTCCCCTGATAATCACAGTGTTAAAAATAACGTTCAAAATATAAAACATTCTCATGCATTTTAATCCATCCATCCGTTTTCTACCGCACCTGTTCAAGAAGTCGCATTAAAGGTAAGAAGTATTTTATTTATTATTGGGTAGCTTCAGAATAACAATGTTATTAAAAAGAATAAGAGATTTATTATACTCAAAAAATGTTGGTCTTACTTAAAAATGCACGCATTTAGTTGTATTCAGTGTTAAAAAATATTATATGGCTCTCACGGAAATACTTTGAACATATTTGGCTTTCATGGCTATCTCAGCCAAAAAGGTTCCCGACCCTTGGGCCATTCAAAATGATGTGGCGGCCCAGATCTGGCCCCCGGGCCTTGAGTTTGACACCTGTGATTTAGGCTATTCAACTGGTGGCCCGTCAGTTCAGTTCAGAAGACATTTTTGCAGCAGATTCGCAGCAGATAAGAGCGCTCTTGCAACTCTGACAAAATAAATTGAACAAACTCAAATGTCTACCGGAATATACAAAATAAGACAAATAGTGAAGGGATGAGTAAGGCCCCAAGGTGCTTAGCTTTCTGCAAATGTGACACAGTTTACTTGAATATCCCTGATTTTACACAACTGCTGTCCATTTTGTTGTGATACAACAACATTATGATGTATTGTAGATGTCCATCCGCATGTTCTGTGAATTACGGCACACAAATATTGACACTGAAGGCTGTATGCTCCCCTCCAGACGACTTTTTTTTCCCAAACACTTTTCCATCTCATTCCACAGCCTGGCTGCAGAAAGTGATTTAATTTGACAAGGGGGTTTTTGGAAGGAATCTGACAATCTGTGGCAAGACGCAGTGAGCTCCGCTTTCCGTTTGCTTGGCAAGTGGGCGAGACTAAACCATATGGAAAAGAATGTCAATGTGCATGACATTGCTATTTGTGTGCACGGAAGCGACGGGGACAAAGCATAAATACAACAAAGTAGCACGACAACTGTCAGCGTGTGTCGTTTCTAGACCGAATGTGCGGGAATTAGCCGGTGTATAAATTATTCTGTAACACCATTGGGACGAAACCACTAATTTAGCTCACAATTCAGAGGTTCACTTAGAGCTTTGAGAAGGATGTGCAGCTATTTTCTTTCAGACTAGCTGACACGTGCTTAAGTGCATGTAAACACTCGTATGCACACTGGACCATGTATAAGCACAAACTTCACAGTCATGAACATATATCATAAATTATAGTCAAATGCATTGTTAAACACATTGTCTTTTGATTGTGCAGGTGACGAAGAAGGGTCAGTGTGGGTCTAGATCTTTCTGCGTGTGTCAGTGTGCACACTAAAAAAATGCTGGGTTATTTTGATAACCCAAATTATGAGTTGCTAGTGCTGGGTTATTTTTATGAGGAGCAATCCATTTTTTGGATTATAAGGGTATCATTTTAACTCAATTTCTGGGGTTTCAAAACTATGAACCATTTTTGGGTTGTTTTTCAATGAGTAAAGCATTATATATATATATATATATATATATATATATATATATATATATATATATATATATATATATATTATCGGCCAATAAATGCTTTAAAATGTAATATCGGAAATTATCGGTATCGTTTTTTTTTTATTATCGGTATCGTGTTTTTTTTATTTTTATTAAATCAACATAAAAAACACAAGATACGCTTACAATTAGTGCACCAACCCAAAAAACCTCCCTCCCCCATTTCACTCATTCACACAAAAGGGTTGTTTCTTTCTGTTATTAATATTCTGGTTCCTACATTATATATCAATATATATCAATACAGTCTGCAAAGGATACAGTCCGTAAGCACACATGATTGTGCGTGCTGCTGGTCCACTAATAGTACTAACCTTTAACAGTTAATTTTACTGATTTTCATTAATTACTAGTTTCTATGTAACTGTTTTTATATTGTTTTTTATTCAAGAAAATGTTTAATTTATTTATCTTATTTTATTAATTTTTGTAAAAAGGACCTTATCTTCACCATACCTGGTTGTCCAAATTAGGCATAATAATGTGTTAATTCCACGACTGTATATATCGGTATCGGTTGATATCGGTATCGGTAATTAAGAGTTGGACAATATCGGAATATCGGACATCGGCAAAAAGCCATTATCGGACATCCCTAATATATATATATATATATATATATATATATATATATATATATATATATATATATATACATATATATATATATATATACATATATATATATATATATATATATATATATATATATATATATATATATATATATATATATATATATATATACAGTATATATATTATTTTCTTCGTCTGGAAAAACTGGAAGTTGCTAAACAAGGTTGGTTTGATGAACTAAGGCACTTTCTCTGTGGTAACCAGGCAACACGGGATGTGATCAATGATCAGTGGGAGTGACACGCTAACAGCCAATCAGGTAACAGTCTCAACTATCATGTCTGGTTGCGTCATCTTGTTGTCTCGCGGTGGATTGAGATTGGATGGAGTGAGAAAATAAACTAAAAATGAGAGCTGCAAAGAAACTGTGGATAAAACAGGAAAAGTCACTGAGAGAGAATGGCAGTTTTTGGGTTTTTTTTCCCCCCAAAAGGACCTTAGTCAGACCAAGGCACTCGTAATCAGTATAAATAGTTCTTCTCAGGTTTTTTGATGTTTACATTTTCACACTTTGCACTATTTTGTTACACATTATAAAGCATTCCTGACATATTCCTTATTTTTGCACCTTAATTTTAAGAGGTTAATGTTCAATGTCATTTTAGACTTTTGTTTACATTGTTTGACTGTTTTACATTTCCTTTTCTTTCTGAATTAGTAGCTGCGGGGGATTATAATCAGAGGAAGGTTGCTTTTGAAATAAAAATGTTTACATTTATAAAATTTTTCTCTTGGTCCTTGTATTCGATAGGTCATAAAAAATATCAATATTTATCAATTTCGACCGATATATATATTCTGATACCGTTTTCAATCATATCCCCCAGCCCTAGGCAGAGCAGAGCCTTGTGGGATAGACCGAGGCACTAATGAAGCTTCCATCCTCACATCATCTGCAGGTAATTGACATGCAGCAGAGTATCCAGTGTTTCTCTGTCCAATCTGTCTTGTACACGCAGGCCTGAGGTTGTTACAGTAAGGAGATGTCAGCCTCCTACCGCCATCGCCCAACTCTATTCATAGCTGATTAATTGTGCCATTAGTCTTTGTGCCGGAGGTAATGAATAGCCGGTATTAAGGCTTAATGAGGAAGGTTACTTCAAATCTGCATAATATATCTGGGCCACCAATACATATTACAGTAGTGAAAAAAAAAGACATGTAGGGAACAGCATTTGTCTTAATATTCAACTGAGAAATGTACTGTATGTGGAATAGAGTGCCTATTCTCTATTCTAATTAGTTGCAGAGTGGAACAGTGACCGGAAGCAACTGGGGGAATTAGATGCCTTGCTGAAAGGTATCGGAACTGTGGTTGCCTCTGGCAGGGGCTCTCAATCTTTTTGACCTCGGGGGTCCAACTTTTCCACAACTCTACACGGAATTAGTAATCTTACTCTTTATTTTGATAGTATTCAATACTTATATCTAACTTACTTACAGTTTACAGCATTGTCAAATGATATGAAGTCAGGCTTAGGTCAGGCTGATTAAGAAAATAAGTACTAACCAAAATATACTGCATAAGAAGGGACTCTTAAATAACTGATTAGAAAATATTTCACATACAGTTATGATGGCTAAAATGAATAAAACAAAATGAACTATCAATAAAATTAAAGTTCAAATGAAAATACAGCTTTGTCATTTTAGTCAACAAATAAATGTACATGCAGTTGTGATGGTTAATATGAATACACAAAATTGAACAAAATTAACGTTCAAATTAAACTACAGCTTCACTATTTTAGTCATATTTTTTGCGCTGAAAAAAAACGTCTGAATGACTTTATCTCCAGACTTCTTCTGTTTGTTTGATATTGTCATAACTGCCACAAATAACTGATAACAAATACATGTACATACAGTTATGATGGCTAAAATGAATACACAAAATTTAACAAAATGAACGTTCAAATGAACATACAGCTTCACCATTTTAGTCATATTTTTTTGCGCTTAAAGAAACTTCTCTATGACTTTAGCTCCATACTTCTTCTGTTTGTTTGATATTGTCATTACAGCCACAAATAACTGATAAAAAATACATTTACGTGCAGTTATTATGGCTAAAATGAATACACAAAATTGAACAAAATTAATGTTGAAATTAAACTACAGCTTCACAATTTTTGTCATATTTTTTGCGCTTAAAAAAATCGTCTCTATGACTTTATCTCCAGACTTCTTCTGTTTGTTTGATATTGTCATTACTGCCACAAATTACTGATAACAAATAAATGTACATGCAGTTATGATGGCTAAAATGAATACACAAAATTTAACAAAATGAACGTTCAAATGAAAATACAGCTTCACCATTTTAGTGATATTTTTTGCACTTAAAGAAACTTCTCTATGAATTTAGCTCCAGACTTCTTCTGTTTGTTTGATATTATCATTACAGCCACAAATAACTGATAAAAAATACATTTACGTGCAGTTATTATGGCTAAAATGAATACACAAAATTGAACAAAATTAACGTTGAAATTAAACTACAGCTTCACAATTTTAGTCATATTTTTTGCGCTTAAAAAAACGTCTCTATGACTTTATCTCCAGACTTCTTCTGTTTGTTTGATATTGTCATTACTGCCACAAATAACTGATAACAAATAAATGTACATGCAGTTATGATGGCTAAAATGAATACACAAAATTTAACAAAATGAACGTTCAAATGAAAATAAAGCTTCACCATTTTAGTGATATTTTTTGCACTTAAAGAAACTTCTCTATGAATTTAGCTCCAGACTTCTTCTGTTTGTTTGATATTGTCATTACCGCCACAAATAACTAATAACAAATACATTTACATGCAGTTATGATGGCTAAACTGAATACACAAAATTAACGTTCAAATGAAACTACAGCTTCACAATTTTAGTCATATTTTTTGCCCTTAAAAAAACGTCTCTATGACTATATCTCCAGACTTCTTCTGTTTGTTTGATATTGTCATTACTGCCACAAATAACTGATAACAAATAAATGTACATGCAGTTATGATGGCTAAAATGAATACACAAAATTGAACAAAATTAACGTTCAAATGAAAATAAAGCTTCACCATTTTAGTGATATTTTTTGCACTTAAAGAAACTTCTCTATGAATTTAGCTCCAGACTTCTTCTGTTTGTTTGATATTGTCATTACCGCCACAAATAACTAATAACAAATACATTTACATGCAGTTATGATGGCTAAACTGAATACACAAAATTGAACAAAATTAACGTTCAAATGAAACTACAGCTTCACAATTTTAGTCATATTTTTTGCCCTTAAAAAAACGTCTCTATGACTATATCTCCAGACTTCTTCTGTTTGTTTGATATTGTCATTACTGCCACAAATAACTGATAACAAATAAATGTACATGCAGTTATGATGGCTAAAATGAATACACAAAATTGAACAAAATTAACGTTCAAATGAAAATAAAGCTTCACCATTTTAGTGATATTTTTTGCACTTAAAGAAACTTCTCTATGAATTTAGCTCCAGACTTCTTCTGTTTGTTTGATATTGTCATTACCGCCACAAATAACTAATAACAAATACATTTACATGCAGTTATGATGGCTAAACTGAATACACAAAATTGAACAAAATTAACGTTCAAATGAAACTACAGCTTCACAATTTTAGTCATATTTTTTGCCCTTAAAAAAAACGTCTCTATGACTATATCTCCAGACTTCTTCTGTTTGTTTGATATTGTCATTACTGCCACAAATAACTGATAACAAATAAATGTACATGCAGTTATGATGGCTAAAATGAATACACAAAATTGAACAAAATTAACGTTCAAATGAAAATACATCTTCACCATTTTAGTCATATTTTTTGTGCTTAAATAAACTTCTCTATTACTTTAGCTCCAGACTTCTTCTGTTTGTTTGATATGGTCATTACTGCCACAAGTGGTGGAAAAGTGTATTACCACTGAATAGCGCTGCGCCCGAAAAATTTATATTTTTGGCTGCCGTCTAGAGGGCGCTAATGGCCCAACAATCGGCCCTATGGTTAAGAAACCCTTGGTCAAAGGTGGCGTTCTTCACCACTCCTCCACAGCTGCCGCCGTAAGCTGAAAAAGGCTCTCCTAAATTTGGACGGCACCTGTTTGCCCAAACTCTGGTGAGATATATTGTAATGGCTTTGTAAGAGCTGCAAGGGCCTCCTGTCTATAGCTGATAGTAAAAAAAAAATACTGTAGTAAAATAAAGAGAAAGACAGCCCCAGATAGCATCCAGACACAATCAAGCTCTTCTCAACTTTTAAATTGTGTTTCTAACTGCGCGCACTCGGCTGTTTCTCCCAGGAGGTGTGACCCCTGACGCTTAACTTTAAGTAGTTCATCAAATGGTCTGAGTGCCCAGATAAGGCTAAAACACTCCACTAAAAGAAGGCATTCGTATCTGCCAGGAGCACAAACAAGCACCAGGACCACTGAGGAAATGCAGCCAGGTTCTCACAAAGAAAAAAAAAAAAGAAAAAATATCCTCAGGATAATCCGTCATTTGTAATTGTCTTTGGTAATGGGTAGTACATCGGAAACAGCTCCAGCACGACACTAATGGTCCATTACGGAGTCATTTACTTTGATTTGGCGCAAAAAGAACGAACAATGTAGTCAAAAGCACGGCGTGCGGGTTTTTAGAGAAACATGCACACTGGCAGACCGCTTGGTTGCATGCTTGTGCTTCAAGGAACTAATCAGGTGGAAGAATTAAGTTCCCTCTGTGCAAAGATAAAAATGATGAGGTTTCAATTCAGCGTGAGGGTACAACAAAAACCAGTAATTGCTTTAATGGTTCTGAGGTAAATGTTGCGGAAAATTATTGGCAGCTGAGAGCAACTTCTGACGACTACGGGCTTTTTTCGCCCCCGCCCCCCAACGGCTCACTTTAACAACTGGCGAGACGGGACAGCGAGACAAGTCAGGACATCCGAGTAAACCACAAACAGGAAAGCAATTTTTTTTTTTTTAAAGTAAGACCTTAAAAGACAAATAAAGCAAAACTTTTTGGTTCTTTGTGGCTCTGAAGGAAACTTGCACGCCTTTATCATGAGCCTAACTAAAATGTATTGCTTTCCTCGTCACCAAGTTCTATGAAGTCATTCATATGACGCTAACAATAATTAGGCTTGTGCGATATAGACGGTATATGATAGGCCCCAAAAGGGACAAGCGGTAGAAAATGGATGGATGGATGATCTAAATCAGGGGTGTCAAAATCACGGCCCGCCAACAGGTTTCCTCCGGCCCACGAGATGAGTTTGCTAAGTATAACAATGAGCTGAAATTTTTGAATGAAAGAAACTGCTGTTTCTAAATGTGTCCACCGGATGTCGCCAGAGCAATTCGTTGTGTCCCCTACCAGACACATGACTTCAGAGGGGGCGGAGCTATGTTAGGACAGAGGCGACGCCTCTGTGTTTGGACACTACCTACTTACGCTGCTTATTAGTGATAGTATACAAATTGATAATCTGTGCATTTCGTGTCGTACTTATGATTGGGGACACATTTTATGGGCGCACATAAATATTCTGAAATAATTTATTAATGCATTTTAGGCACCACGAAGTCAGGTGCATGCGCACTAGCGGTGTTTGGCTTGATAATCATGGCGGACAAGCTACAAGGACTTTGCTCCAAAGATTTCCCCTCGGAGTAAACGGAGCCAAACGCTTGGTTTCACGTCATTTTCCCTCGCTTCCCGGCGTGCGTTTAAGAACGCACTGCTGTGTTTAGATGGAGACAGGTGTGGACAATATTGGAGCCAGACGCACTTGTCCCCACACTAAGAGTATACAGCGAAGGCTAAAACTATTTGATGTTGCAGGTGATGTGTCGCGAACGTTGTCACAACTTGTTTATTAAAGTCTTTACTTTGTTGACTGGGATCTTCACTCCTTTATTTAACTGCACACTGTATCAGTGTTCAAATAACATCAATACTCGCTAAGATGTTTTGTCATCTCATCGAACTGAACGAAGGCTGTGAATATTGTGTATTCAATGTGAGAGGTGTCACTCCTTTATTTTTGTTGGTCAAACTGTTGTACTGAACCAAGAGAAGAACAAAACGGGTTTATTAGACTTCATCTTCATTAGCCAAACTGCTTTGTTTTATTTTAATATCAAAACGTTTTTCACATTACTTGTGTTTTTTTTCACGCCACAAAGGTATTACTTCAAAAAACATTCATTCAACATCATTTTGTTAATGTTTTATTGTGTATAGTTAATTCCTATATGACATATTTCTACTGAAACTCTTAATGGATCTGTCCCGATACAGCATCTACATATAAATGTACAAAACCTAAAATGTAAAAATAGAGATAAAAGCATCATTAAATGGCAAAAAGCTGACAAGTTTATATTATTAATGAATTTTAAAAAACAGTTTATAAATATATATATATATATATATATATATATATTTTAAATATATATATATATATATATATATATTAGGGCTGCAACTAACAACTAATTTGATAATCGATTAATTTGTCTATTATTACTTCGATTAATCGATTAATAATCGGATAAAAGAGACAAACTACATTTCTATCCTTTCCAGTATTTTATTGAAAGAAAAACCCAGCATACTGGCACCATACTTATTTTGATTATTATTTCTTAGCTGTTTGAAAATGTTGCAGTTTATAAATAAAGGTTTATAAAAATAAAAATAAAAAAATAAATAAAATAAATAAAATAAATAAAATAAATAAAATAAATAAAATAAATAAAATAAATAAAATAAATAAAATAGCCTATGCTCATGCGCATAGCATAGATCCAACGAATAGATGACTAATTTAATCGGTATTTATAATCAATTTTAATCGATTAGTCGTTGCAGCCCTAATATATATATATATATATATATATATATATATATATATATATATATATATATATATATATATATATATATAAATAATGTATGCATGCATGCTTTGGAGCCCCTGCCTCGAAAGAAAATAATGTTTGCTTTGGTTCCCTTCTAAATTGCCTTGGTGCCCTAAAATATGAGCCCTCCTTTTAGGCAACGCTTGCCTTGACCTTACAAAGTTAACATTCGAGGCCTGTTACTGCAAATGAAAATTGGCTCCAAATATCGGCCTCCTTGACTACTATGAATCGATATCGGTATCGGCCCAGGAAAAAACATAACGGTCGATCTCTACTCAGAACCATTATACAATACCCCCGTCGCCACAATACTACAGAAGAATAAAAAAACAACATTTTTTTAGTTCGTTTTGGTTTTGAATTCGGCCATGTCGATGTCGAGGTTAGCGGGTTCCACTGTACCACTTACAACACAGTACAGAACTACTTTGAAAGCCCCCTGCGGTGGTGCAGACAAAGTGAGACCCCCGCTGATAAATCAACACATGCAGGAAGGGACTGTATTGGTTTCCGTGAAGGTCTATTTTTCAACAGCTGCCTGAAATCCTGTTATTCACAGCTTCTTTTTCAACGTAACTCCAGAGAAATAATACAAAGACAAGTCTATTTACATTAGACTGCCAGGAACATACTCTAGGGTAATATGGTTTCCATACAACATGACTACTAATATCCTACAAAGCTAAACAAAGGGGGATGTGTAGAGTGCCATTATATTTCCATACAGACTGGAAAAAAAAAAACCCGTAGGTACCGAAGAGGAGCAGAGGGGGGAAAAAAAAACATGGCTGTATTTGAAAGTGATGACTGTAATTGAAAGTAGATGATGCATTCATAATTAATCATGTATACACACAGCATCCCTCCACATGTGCACAGCCATGGTCCACGGACCACCGATGAGTCAGTGTGGGTGTTTTGGCTTATAAGAATGCAGTCTCACACGCGCATCCGAAAACATGCAATATCATGCCGGCCCTCGCAGGGCATGTAAATGAAGATGCATAGATATGGTAAACAATGTAAACGCCACAGGCAGACTGCGAGAGGAAAGCCAAGCCTCTTGGGCTCGTCTTTCAAGCACATCAAAACATCCAATGATGCCGCACATCTCCGGAGATGCCTGGGAACACACTTCTACTCAGCTTTCATTGGCGTTAGTACCTTGAAGCAAATACCAGCAGACGTTTCCAGGGAAGCAGTGCAATGGAGCGACTAATTTCCTCCTATGACTGCCAAGGTAACATGTTTATCTGAGTCCTTTGTTTATTTGCCTGCGTGCAACTGAGTAGTTATACTTGGGAATACTCTATATACTTTGGCATCAACAAGTTAATGAAACAAACAAATGTGAGTTGAGTCAAAATTAACGAGACCCTATCCTACATTTTTCTTTTAGCTAACTGTAAATAGCGTATGTACAAACACCAAAACCAGTGAAGGTGGCACATTGTGTAAATCGTAAATAAAAACAGAATACAATGATTTGCAAATCCTTTTCAACCTATATTCAATTGAATAGACTGCAAAGACAAGATACTTAACATTCAAACTGGAAAACTTTGATACCTGCAACATGTATCAAAAAAGCTGTCTCTCTCTAGGTCGTCCTCAGAAAGGTACATACAGGTTTTGGAGCAACATATATTGCCATCCAAGCAACGTTATCATCGACGCCCCTGCTTATTTCAGCAAGACAAAGCCAAGCCACGTGTTACAACAGTGTGGCTTCATAATAAAAGAGTGCGAGTACTAGTCTGGCCTGCCTGTAGTCCAGACCTGTCTCCCATTGAAAATGTGTGGCGCATTATGAAGCCAAAAATACCACAACGGAGACCCCCGGACTGTTGAACAACTTAAGCTGTACATCAAGCATAATGGGAAAGAATTCCACCTGAAAAGCTTAAAAAATTGGTCTCCTCTGTTCCCAAACGTTTACTGAGTGTTTTTTTTTTTTTTAAAGGAAAGGCAATGTAACACAGTGGTAAAAATGCCCCTGTGACAACCTTTTTGCAATGTGTTGCTGCCATTAAATTCAAAGTTAATGATTATTTGCAAAAAAAAATTCAGTTTCTCAATTCGAATATTAAATATCGTGTCTTTGCAGTCTATTCAATTGAATATAAGTTGAAAGGGATTTACGAATTACACAACATGCCAACTTCACTGGTTTTGGGTTTTGTATGTTTAATTGCTCGTTTTCCTGTTCTACAATCAATATTGTGGAAATGTCACATTGTAAGGGTGGTGTGTTTTTAAGAAATCCGTGCTTTAAGTTAAAGTTAAAGTACCAATGATTGTCACACACACACTAGGTGTGGCGAAAGTATTCTCTGCATTTGACCCATCACCCTTGATCACCCCCTGGGAGGTGAGGGGAGCAGTGAGCAGCAGCGGCAGCCGCGCCCGGGAATCATTTTTGGTGATTTAACCCCCAATTCCAACTCTTGATGCGGAGTGCTAAGCAGGGAGGTAATAGGTCCCATTTTTATAGTCTTTGGTATGACTCGGGGTTTGAACTCACAACCTACCGATCTCAGGGCGGACACTCTAACCACTAGGCCACTTTAATTTCTGTACCACTCCTAAATCTCTTGAACAGCCAAGTATGAAAACTGGACCCCAAAATGGTGAGACAGCAGGTAAAGTGCGAGTAAAATCTATTTTATTAGAAAAGACAAAAGGTAAAAATAGTGCAGCATGGATGTGCACAGGAAGCACAGGGAAAGCTATGCAGCACACCAAGTATGAAGCAACAGGGTTGGCATAAAAATAATCTTAATTGGCAACCAGGGACAGGGGATTCAAACCCCCTAAAATATATAAAACTGCCTTTCAAATGTCGATTCTTGGTGTTGGATAATATCAAATAAATTTCCCCCAAAAATGCGACTTATACTCCAGTGCGACTTATATGTTTTTTTTCCCTTCTTTATTATGCATTTTCGGCCGGTGTGACTTATACTCCGGAGCGACTTATACTCCGAAAAATACGGTAGTGCTATTTTGTAAAAGTAGCTCTCAGAGAAGAAAAAAAAAGGTTGGAGACCCCTCTTCTAGATCAACTAGATCACTCAGTTGGCAAATGTTTAGACTTCGGTGGTGCCTGTGATTATTTTTTATTTTGGTGTGTTTATAAGCCTGTAAGATTCCGTGTATAAAGTTAGTTTGGCTGAGCAACCACAAAATGGGCTGAAACGGTTAAATTGAATGTGTACAGAAGTGTGGGCAGCCCGCTAACAAACGCTCCATCTACAAACCCCGTTTCCATATGAGTTGGGAAATTGTGTTAGATGTAAATATAAACGGAATACAATGATTTGCAAATGCTTTTCAACCCATATTCAGTTGAATATGCTACAAAGACAAGATATTTGATGTTCAAACTCATAAACTTTGGGTTTTTTTTGCAAATAATAATTAACTTAGAATTTCATGGCTGCAACACGTGCCAAAGTAGTTGGGAAAGGGCATGTTCACCACTGTGTTACATCACCTTTTCTTTTAACAACACTCAATAAACGATTGGGAACTGAGGAAACTAATTGTTGAAGCTTTGAAAGTGGAATTATTTCCCATTCTTGTTTTATGTAGAGCTTCAGTCGTTCAACAGTCCGGGGTTCTCTGCTGTCGTATTTTACGCTTCATAATGCGCCACACATTTTTGATGGGAGACAAGTCTGGACTGCAGGCGGGCCAGGAAAGTACCCGCACTCTTTTTTTACGAAGCCACGCTGTTGTAACACGTGCTGAATGTGGCTTGGCATTGTCTTGCTGAAATAAGCAGGGGCGTCCATGAAAAAGACAGCGCTTAGATGGCAGCATATGTTGTTCCAAAACCTGTATGTACCTTTCAGCATTAATGGTGCCTTCACAGATGTGTAAGTTACCCATGCCTTGGGCACTAATGCACCCCCATACAATCACAGATGCTGGCTTTTGAACTTTGCGTCGATAACAGTCTGGATGGTTCGCTTCCCCTTTGGTCCGGATGACACGATGTCGAATATTTCCAAAAATAATTTCAAATGTGGACTCGTCAGACCACAGAACACTTCTCCACTTTGTATCAGTCCATCTTAGATGAGCTCAGGCCCAGCGAAGCCGACGGCGTTTCTGGATGTTGTTGATAAATGGCTTTCGCTTTGCATAGTAGAGCTTTAACTTGCACTTACAGATGTAGCGACAAACTGTATTTAGTGACAGTGGTTTTCTGAGGTGTTCCTGAGCCCATGTGGTGATATCCTTTAGAGATTGATGTCGGTATTTGATACAGTGCCGTCTGAGGGATCGAAGGTCACGGTCATTTAATGTTGTTTTCCGGCCATGCCGCTTACGTGGAGTGATTTCTCCAGATTCTCTGAACCTTTTGACGATATTATGGACCGTAGATGTTGAAATCCCTAAATTTCTTGCAATTGCACTTTGAGAACCGTTGTTCTCAAACTGTTTGACTATTTGCTCACGCAGTTGTGGACAAAGGGGTGTACCTCGCCCCATCCTTTCTTGTGAAAGACTGAGCATTTTTTGGGAATCTGTTTTTATACCCAATCATGGCATCCACCTGTTCCCAATTAGCCTGCACACCTGTGGGATGTTCCAAATAAGTGTTTGATGAGCATTCCTCAACTTTATCAGTATTTATTGCCACCTTTCCCAACTTCTTTGTCACGTGTTGCTGGCATCAAATTCTAAAGTTAATGATTATTTGCCAAATCAAATCAAATATGTTGTCTTTGTAGCATATTCAACTGAATATGGGTTGAAAATGATTTGCAAATCATTGTATTCCGTTTATATTTACATCTAACACAATTTCCCAACTCATATGGAAACGGGGTTTGTAAAACTGCCTTGCACCAATAAAGTGGCCTTGGTGAGATCTAGTGAGAGCTGGTAATTTACCTTCCCACCAGCAGAGCAGCGGGGCGTTCACAGTCCACCTTTGCCCGCCAGTCCACTTTTAGCCTATGGAAACTGGGAGGTACTGGGAGGTGCTGCGGAGGAAAGGGCTGGGTGCGAACAGGAAAAATAAAAGCTCGCAGGGGACATCATCCCGCAGCTAAGGGAAGGGCGTGAAGGGAAAGTGGTGTTTTTAAGTCAAACACTACTTTTAATTGCCACACCCAAAGGACCGAGTGAGCAAAAATGTCAGCTTGGCATGCTGGAGAACAGTGTGGTATGGTAATAAGGGCAGGTGTTCCACCAGAAAGGAAAGAAGCAGGTCGCATTCAGGCGTGTGCTACCAAGCATAAACTGTTGTTTACAACAAGACTGACCTTCAAAAAACAGCACTGGCGCGGGCACCCAAGGCTATTTGAGTCCCGTTTTTTTCTTCTTCTTCTCCTTCCAAGGCAAAACAACAGCAAAATTGGCACCCATAACATTTCAGTTAGCACTGAACTGACAGGTCGTTTATGAATGAAGCCAAGCTCTTCTCCATGCATGAATAAACACAGGACATTGAAATGTCCGCCTGGGAAAACGAGCACTTGAAGCACACAAATGCGCTCTGAAAGACATCAATTTGGTAGCGGATGATTTTGCAGCTTTCACAATCAGTCTCGGCGAGGAACTCTGATCAACATGCATGCATTGATTGTAATGTCTATGCTTTGGCATCTTTACCATGTGGCTAAATGTAATGCTACTCAGGATGAGAACCAAATGTATTTTACTAGGCACCAGTAAAACCGGGTACCGATTCATGTAAAATCAAACAGTGCCATATTTCGTTGCTCAAAAAGGTTCATTATGTCTTCTTATTCATATACTTTTTCACATTTTCTTGTAAACAGACCATATTTTCGGTATATATAGGTAAAGATTCCATCTATTATACAGAAAATAACTCCACCTGACAATTGAGGGACAGTGGAGTTCATACTCCAACAGGCTCCTTCAGCTTCCTTCCCGCACTGTGCGATTCAAGAACTCCTTCATTCCGCACTCCATCCAGCTGTATGATCACTCGCCATACAGCAATAGATGATATCTGCCTATTACCTGACACCTGACATGTCAGCTACTGCTCTTTGTTTTTAATGTCTATTTTCTGCTGGATCTACTCTCTATTTGATGCTGCTGCTGTCACATATACTGTAATATTGTACATGGTCATTGTTATATATTGTATATATGTTATAGACCAGTGGTTCTTAAAGGGGAACATTATCACAATTCAGAAGGGTTAAAACCATTAAAAATCAGTTCCCAGCGGCTTATTTTATTTTTCGAAGTTTTTTTCGAAATTTTACCCATCACGCAATATCCCTAAAAAAAGCTTCAAAGTGCCTGATTTTAACCATCGATATATACACCCGTCCATTTTCCTGTGACGTCACACAGTGATGCCAATACAAACAAACATGGCGGAAAGAACAGCAAGGTATAGCGACATTAGCTCGGATTCAGACTCGGATTTCAGCGGCTTAAGCGATTCAACAGATTACGCATGTATTGAAACGGATGGTTGTAGTGTGGAGGCAGGTAGCGAAAACGAAATTGAAGAAGAAACTGAAGCTATTGAGCCATATCGGTTTGAACCGTATGCAAGCGAAACAAACGAAAACGACACGACAGCCAGCGAATTCGGCGATCGCCTTCTAACCAACGATTGGTATGTGTTTGTTTGGCATTAAAGGAAACTAACAACTATGAACTAGGTTTACAGCATATGAAATACATTTGGCAACAACATGCACTTTGAGAGTGCAGACAGCCCATTTCAGGCGCGCTAAGAACATATATTTTTCCACGATTTCAGCACTCAGGTTAACCATACCTAAATAGACACAAAATACTGCATTACACAAGACTACCCGAATGTACTCGAATAATTGAAAAAAATAAATGTTTTCAAGCTAAATTCTTGGTAAACACAGTTTATGTATAATAATTTTCGTAAAACCGCGAGTAATGAATAAAGTTTTCATCAATTAATATATTCTGTAGACATACCCTCATCCGCTCTCTTTTCCTGAAAGCTGATCTGTCCAGTTTTGGAGTTGATGTCAGCATCTGCTTTGAGTGTCGCAGGATATCCACACATTCTTGCTATCTCTGTCGTAGCATAGCTTTCGTCGGTAAAGTGTGCGGAACAAACGACTGACCATTTCGTCGGCTTTCCCCACAGCCTCGTATTTTGAACAAATTCCGTCCAATTTCTTGCCACTTTCGCATCTTTGGGCCACTGGTGCAACTTGAATCCGTCCCTGTCCGTGTTGTTACACCCTCCGACAACACACCGACGAAAGTGAGAAAATGGCGGATTGCTTCCCGATGTGACGTCACGTTGTGACGTCATCTCTCCGAGAGCGAATAATAGAAAGGCGTTTAATTCGCCAAAATTCACCCATTTAGAGTTCGGAAATCGGTTAAAAAAAAAAAAGGTCTTTTTTCTGCAACATCAAGGTATATATTGACGCTTACATAGGTCTGGTGATAATGTTCCCCTTTAACCTGGGTTCGATCGAACCCTGAAGTTCGGTGAGTCGGCCTCAGGGGTTCGGCGGAGCCTCCGCCACGGAGGTAAAGACACATCCGACTTATTGTGTAAATAAAAACTTCTCCCTATCGGCGTATTATGGATACCCCCAAACAATGTTCCCTCTAATTTTAAATCTGATTTGCAGGTTTTTTGATTGATTGATTGAAACTTTTACTAGTAGATTGCAAAGGTATATGAAACAGTACAGTTTACACAGTACAGTACATATTCCGTACAATTGACCACTAAATGGTAACACCTGAATAAGTTTCTCAACTTGTTTAAGTCGGGGTCCACGTTAATCAATTCATGGTAATGTGTGAAAGGCAGTGGTTCTTAACCTGGGTTCGATCGAACCCTAGGGGTTCGGTGAGTCGGGCTCAGGGGTTCGGCGGAGGTCAAAACACTCAACGTGTTAGTAAAAACTTCTCCCTATCGGCGTATTACGGATACGGCAACAGCAGAAGTCAGACTGATTTGCAGGTGTGTAATTTGTTGTGAGTTTATGCACTGTGTTGGTTTTGTTCTTTGAACAAGGTGATGTTCATGCACGGTTCATTTTGTGCACCAGTAAAAAAACATGGTAACACTTTAGTATGGGGAACATATTCACCATTAATTAGTTGAACATGCAAATTAGTAACATATTGGCTCTTAACTAGTCATTATTAAGTACTTATTAATGCCTTATTCGGCATGGCCTTATTATAACGCTAACCCTCTAACCCTGGCCCTAACCTTCTAACCCTAACCAAATAACTCGAAATTAAGTCTTTGTTACTTAGAATATGTTCCCCTAGTGTCCAAAAAACTCTAAATTAAGTCTTTGTTACTTAGAATATGTTCCCCATACTAAAGTGTTACGAAAAACATATAACTTTGTCTTGAATTTGAAAAAAAAAAACCTCATTTTATTTTTCACTAAAGAAGGGTTCGGTGAATGCACATATGAAACTGGTGGGGTTCGGTACCTCAACCAAGGTTAAGAACCACTGAATTAAAACCTCTTTTTCTTTCAAAAGTGACAATTTTTATCTTTGCAAAGCTGGAATCTTCTGTACTTTGAGTACAGTAAGTGCACCAATGAGTACATGAGTGTCATACTATAGTGTGAAGGAGGTGACAGGCCATCACTTTGTGCTGGACAGCAATAAAAGCTGCAGATGTGTGTGAGTGTGTGAGCATGTATGTGTGTGTGTGTGTGCGTCCCAGCAGACCATGACATGTGAACAGTCACACATTCACACTGCTGTCAGGTGTTGAAGGTACATTCCTGATGGCATCTCACGGTGTGCACAGTGGTCACACCAAGTGCTGCCAGTGCGACACGTTTGCTCCTGCTGGCCGGCCAGTGACCCTGCTGGCAAATGATGGCGTGCACAGTATTCCCCGAAGGAAGGCCTGAGCTTTTCATCCAGTGCTTGTCAAGCAGGAGGGACGGGTCTTTGAGCAGCCTATTATCATGTCTGCATTTGAACAGGGACTACGTGTGGTGAGCAGAAGCAGGGGAGCACTCTCCCAATCTGCTTTAAATGTGCGAGTGCCTCTTAAAACCAGTTTTACTGCTCTGTTTACAACATCTGTGCTTTCTGCAAATCAGCTCGGGTTTGATTACATTCGATGTTACATAAGTTCAAGATATAGTACTTGCTTAGCTTCTTCCGCGGTACATCACAAAGTACTGCGATAGCGCAGATCGCTTTACCGCCACAGTGGTGTGCCGTCAGGGCCAGCAAGGCCTTCTCTGCTGGCCTAACATAACCAGAAATCATGATCATGATTAAAGATAAAATTATTTTTTTATTTACTTTCCCTAAATATCTAAAAGTATTCATATTCTCTTCATGTCATATTACCGTATTTACCGGAGTATAAGTCGCACCGGCCGAAAATGCATAATAAAGAAGGAAAAAACGTATATAAGTCGCATTTTTGGGGGAAATTTATTTGATAAAACCCAACACCGAGAATAGACATTTGAAAGGCAATTTAAAATAAATAAAGAATAGTGAACAACAGGCTGAATAAGTGTACGTTATATGACGCATAAATAACCAACTGAGAACGTGCCTGGTATGTTAACGTAACATATTATGGTAAGAGTCATTCAAATAACTATAACATATAGAACATGCTATACGTTTACCAAACAATCTGTCACTCCTAATCGCTAAATCCCATGAAATCTTATACGTCTAGTCTCTTACGTCCATCCATCCATCCATTTTCTACCGCTTATTCCCTTTGGGGTCGCGGGGGGCGCTGGAGCCTATCTAAATAATATTATTTTTAATATTTTACGGTAATGTGTTAATCATTTCACACATAAGTCACTCCTGAGTATAAGTCGCACCCAAACTATGAAAAAAAACTGCGACTTATAGTCCGAAAAATACGGCATGCTCTTTCCAGTGCTGTCGTTGTTAGGATAGAGCAGGTGTGTCAAACTCATTTTACAGCGGGGGCCACATGGAGAAAAATCTACTCCCAAGTGGGCCAAAGTGGTAAAATCACAGCACGATAACTTAAAAATAAAGACAACTTCAGATTGTTTTCTTTGTTTAAAAATAGAACAAGCACATTCTGAAATTGTACAAATCATAATGTTCTTGTTTTTTTTCCCACTTACTTGTTGCGGTTAATAGTGTATATACTTTATTTGTCGTTATTTATATTTTCTGAATATTATGTGATAATGTTCATCAGTCAACTCATTGGTGTTAATTTTCAATCTATCAAGATAAAACAATTATGTCAAAATCAAATTACAGGATGTTATTTATGGAGTTTGATCATTTTCCTCGACTGATGTACTAACATCATGTGGTTTATTTTGTACATATGTAGCATCATCTACAAATATACAAAGACTTGCTATTGTGACATCCAGTGGACACATTTAGAACAGCAGTTTCTTTCATTCATTATAATCATTCATATTATCATTCATTATTAGCATTCATTATTATCGGCCGATAAATGCTTTAAAATGTAATATCGGAAATTATCGGTATCGTTTTTTTAATTATCGGTATCGTTTTTTAAAAATTATTATCGGTATCGTTTTTTTAAAAAAATTAAATCAACATAAAAAACACAAGATACACTTACAACTAGTGCACCAACCCAAAAAACCTTCCCCCCATTATTTACACAAAAGAGTTGTTTCTTTCTGTTATTAATATGGAAAAGGACCTTATCTTCACCATACCTGGTTGTCCAAATTAGGCATAATAATGTGTTACTTACACGACTGTATATATCGGTATCGGTTGTTATCGGTATCGGTAATTAAAGAGTTGGACAATATCGGAATATCGGATATCGGCAAAAAGTAATTATCGGACATCCCTAATTTACATTGTAGATTGTCACTGAAGGCATCAAAACTATGAATGAACACATGTGGAGTTATGTACTTAACAAAAAAACGTGAAATAACTAAAAACAGGTTTTATATTCTAGTTTCTTCAAAATAGACACCCTTTGCTCTGATTACTGCTTTGCACACTCTTGGCATTCTCTCGATGAGCTTCAAGAGGTAGTCACCTGAAAGGGTTTTCACTTCACAGGTGTCATAGTTTTGATGCCTTCAGTGACAATCTACAATGTAAATAGTCATGAAAATAAAGAAAACACATTGAAATGAGAAGGTGTGTCCAAACATTTGGCCTGTACTGTATATACTGGTACTTTGTGGAATTATATGTTTACATAGAAATATTCTGCAAATGTTTATCTAAATACCTTAATTGTTTCCGTAGTAAAACGGGCTGATTAAAACAAAACAAAAACCCGAAAAGTAATTCATGTTTTTATACATCATTATTTATGAAATTAATAAGGTTTTGTCCTTTTTTTTTTTACCAAGTTTCAAGATGTTTATCAGTTTGTCAGGAACAAGGATGCAGCTTTGTGACGTGGCACCAAGATGAAGCGGAGGAGAGGCAAATGGTGAGTAAAAATAATATTGTTTAATAACCAAAATAAATTAGGAACAAAAGAAGGTGAGTGCAGCTAATTAGTGCACACAACATGGAACCTATTTTGTTTAAAGCAAAAGGCAAAGCAGAACTATAGAGAGAGCATAGCAATGACCCAACGCTGTAAGGAGGACAGCTCTGGACTGATTGGTAACTAGGCACAGGTGTGTCCCGGTTGCCAATCAATGCCTGGTGTGGCAGCCGGCACCCAGTCCAGGGAAAGTGAAACTACAAAAATAAGAGTACTAAGAGTACGAACTAAAACACCACACACTCTGGAAAAAAAACAATTCAAGCCTAAAACAGTCACAAGGGTGTGACGCACTTTGAGTTTCAATAGCTGCTTAAAGTGGATCATTTTAAAGTTAAAGTTAAAGTTAAAGTCTCAACGATAGTCACACACACACTAGGTGTGGTGAAATTATCCCCTGCATTTGACCCATCCCCATGTTCACCCCCTGGGAGGTGAGGGGAGCAGTGAGCAGCAGCGGGGGCCGCGCTCGGGAATCATTTTGGTGATTTAACCCCCAATTCCAACCCTTGATGCTGAGTGCCAAGCAGGGAGGCAATGGGTCCCATTTTTTATAATCTTTGGTATGACTCGGCCGGGGTTTGAACTCAAGACCTTCCAGTCTCAGGGCGGACACTCTAACCACAAGACCACTGAGCAGGTCAAGTTTTTGCATTTATTTATAAATTTGCACTTATAAATTTAGTGCATAGTTTGATTTTTTTTTTTTGCTTAATCTATTTCCTAATTTAGCCGTTAGCGAAGAAAAATCCATAAATTAACCGCACCTTTGTATAAGCCGCAGGGTTCAAAACTTGGGAAAAAAGGAGCTTACAGTCCGGAAAATGCGCTACATGTTATGTAGACCCCAAGGAAGTGTTTAAATGTAGAGAAAATAACATAAGATCCTGCTAATACGAGTCATCTTCCTCTACTACTGCGAGCACGCCTCGCTGTTGCCCCCTATTCAGGGGAGGAGGCACTGCACTGCACGAATGAGCACTTCTTTCGTGAAGTTACTGATTGGTTTCATTGTTTGGGTAGTGTCTCGTGGCCCCTGGTAGTCTACGTTGCTATATGCTACATAATGGTAAGTAATGGAGGGACTCGCTGAGGGTCTTAATGGGGGCATCTTCATCGCTCTGGAGGCGTCTGCCGCTTCTCGCGGGTAAAGATCTTTTTGTTGGCAGGTCCAACACGGGGAGGATTAACTAATGCTACCATTAGGGAATAAGTAATGGAAAGGGAAGGCATGCAGTAAATGAGGATTTAACATGGGGGGCCATATTCATTTCATCATAAAACAACCTGAATCTTCTACCCAACCTGCTGTGGCACAGAAACCCCTGTATTTTTTTTATTTATTTATCCCATTCATCTCAATCTAATATACTTGCAACAGATGCGGCCTGAAAGCTCGGAGCTTAAACACCCAAACAAGATTATTTTGCTCTCTAGTAGCATAGGCGGCTTGGCTTGATCACAGGGAAGCAAAATGTCAAAACATAATTTATGGAAGCTCAGGGAACGAAGGGGCTCAGAAAGAGAGGAATTGGAAGGACGGACCAGCTCAGACGAAAGCGTATTTCCATAAATGAAAGTGCATCGCAGAACATAAAAAGCACAGAATGTAAGTGGTTCCACTCCTTGTTTGTCGACGATAAAAAGGCGGTCGTGGTAATTGCCCGTCTCAAATAATGCGTCACAAAACTAATCCTTAGTCTGCGTATCATTACACGGAATCGAGAGCCCGAGGCAAAGAATCCCACGCAGTGATGACTCAGTCGCTGTGTTTTTTTCTAATTGAGGACGCCTGCAAAATAAGCCACCAGGGGCCAAAAAAAGTTGCGAGTACCACAACACTTTGATAAAGAAGGTGAGTAATGAACCAAGCCACAAAATAGATAAAGATAAGCTTTGGTGTACAAACCTTGTCTCAGTGTACAATCGTTTCATCCACCTATTTTGTGCCCGGCAGCACAGTCATTGTGGGCGGGCTGATCGATCTCCGATGCTCTTTCATTCAGCGGAGCAATGTTGTCGTTAGCTACGGTGCTACTTTGTGTCCTTTTTAGTTTTCTCAGCCTTTTTACAACATTGTTCTAGTTTTATTAGCTCAATATGAGTCCAAAGAAAGCAATGGATGTGTGGTTTGAAACATTAAGGTAGTATCCACAGCGTTGTCGACACTGCCCATCCACTCCCTTCCGCTTCATACCAAGTGGATTAATCAACAAGGTAAAGTTAATTATATTTTTTATTCTAATTATTGTAGTGACCTGGCTGTTAAAGTTTAATGACTTTGTGATTTCAAACTGTGTGTGCACCACAGGGATAGTGACAGCGTGTGTGTGTGTGAGTGTGCACGCTTGTGGGCAGGGCGGCTGCAAATGAGGATAATTTGGCTAGTTGTTGCCGTTTTGACTTTATTGTCATTAAATAAAAAGTTGATCCATCAATGCCCGTGACCTTGGATCCCTCAGGCGGTACTGCATCAAAAAGCGGCATCAATGTGTAAAGGATATCACTACATGGGCTCAGGAACACTTCAGAAAACCACTGTCAGTAACTACGGTTTGTCGCTACATCTGTAAGTGCAAGTTAAAACTTTACTAAGCAAAGCAAAAGCCATTTATCAACAACACTCAGAAACGCAGCCGGCTTCGCTGGGCCCGAGCTCATCTAAGATGAACTGATGTGGAAAAGTGTTCTGTGGTCTGACGAGTCCACATTTCAAATTGTTTTTGGAAACTGTGGACGTTGTTAAAGTTAAAGTACCAATGATTGTCACACACACACTAGGTGTGGTGAAATGTGTCCTCTGCATTTGACCCATCCCAAAATCTTTCTTTATTTTGTCAGAGGACAGTGATGTTATTGTGTGACATTGAAAGACTAAGCTAGCTATACAACAAATCCAGCTAACATTGCTAAGGAATCCTACACATATTTCTAAATTACTATTAGTACCGTAAATTCCGGACTATAAGCCCCAACATTTTTCCTAGGCTTTAAACCCTGCGGCTTATAAAACGTTGCTGCTAATTTATGGATTTTTCTTTGCTACTTCCATAATGTAAATAGATATATATTTTTTTTAAAACAAGCCAACACAGTGAATAGGTGTGTTATTGTTTGTTCTATGGCGCCATCTTTTGGACGAGTTTGCTCACTCCAGGTGCTGCTGGTACTGCAGTGTTATTCTGTTTAGACTGAGCTATGAACCGGAAGTACAAGTGCCGTTCCGTCTTCTAGGCATCCATAGCGTTTCTACTCGCATTGATTCTTCATTTATCACTCCAATCGACGTTTGCAATCTAAATCGTCCCATGTGTGATGTCTGTAGGAGTGTTTTCATGCATATTAGTACGCCGTATCGTTACGTAATGAAGCTAGCGTTGTTAGCATAAGCTAATATGCAAACATGTTTACGAGTGTCTTTGTAAGTATTATTACCTCCCAATGGCATTCTGTTTGTATTGTTTCAGTTTCGTAAATTCATTCAGACTTACTGAGTCTGTTTAGCTGATTGGAGAGCTACCTTCTGCAGCTAGTGGGTGCATGACGATGACTTCTGTTTTGTTCGATCAGCCATTTTACTGCCATACCGTTTGGAAACAATTAAGTTATGTAAATAAACATTTACAGAATCTTTAGGTGTGAATAACTAATTTCACAACATATATACAGGTGTCTGCAGCTTATAGGCCAGTGTGGTTAATATATGGAAAAATATTCTTTCTTCTAAAATTTACTGGGTGCGGCTCTATAGTCCGGAAAATACGGTACTTACTGTTTCATTGTCTCCTCCGTTGCCATAAATAGTAGGCATTGAGCCCACCTTTAAAAGTAGTTTTTTTTGTGAAGTTGAAGGTTTGTAGGTGAAGCAGGACTCTTCTTGGCGCATGCTCGGAGCGATGAGGCTTCAGATAAGGCTGAAAGTTATTGTAGTGACTTGTGCTTGTTAAAGCAAACCAACATTTTCCTCCGTTGAGACATGATGTTGTGGTGAAAACATAAATTAAACATGGTTGGCAAGCGTAAGGATGTTTCGGTACATTTCTACCGGATATGGATAATCCGCTGTCGTCACACTTGGAAAAATGTGACACTTGAATGGCCGCTTTGTAGGAAGGCAAGATTGTTTTATAAATATCTTGGCCATGCATTCACGGTTCGATTTCAAATTTTCGGGACTTATGCAGATGCCAAATACACATAAGCAGGTACCAACAGGTAAGAAACGTTGGTTTTGCATAATACGGCCCCTTTAAGTTGAGGTAATCAAAAAGGTCAACCAACGAACGAGATTTCTCTATAGAATCTCCTCTCTGGTCAACAAAAGCACCATGAGGATTCTAGCGGGAACTCTCGTTCAACCCTTTTTCGATTACGCATGCACCTCCTGGTACCCTAGCACCTCCAAAACCCTCAAATCTAGACTCCAAACATCCCAGAACAAGCTAGTCAGATTACT
This sequence comes from Nerophis lumbriciformis, assembly GCF_033978685.3. Taxonomy (NCBI): domain Eukaryota; kingdom Metazoa; phylum Chordata; class Actinopteri; order Syngnathiformes; family Syngnathidae; genus Nerophis; species Nerophis lumbriciformis. Next base: position 10,279,738 of record NC_084562.2, on the reverse strand, counting down.
TCTAGACCTCCACCCCAGATCCCACCTCACTCCTACCCACTTATCCAAAGTGGGCTGGCTCAGGGTGGAGGACAGAGTAAAACAACTTGCACTGAGCCTAGTCTATAAAATCCGCTACACCTCCCTGATACCTAAGTACATGTCAAACTACTTCCTTAACGTAAATGACCGCCATAACCACAACACCAGGGGGAGCTCCACTAACCACGTTAAACCTAGATTCCGATCTAACAAAGGTCTTAACTCATTCTCTTTCTATGCCACATCAATTTGGAATGCGCTCCCAACAGGTATAAAAGAAAGGGCATCTCTATCCTCCTTCAAAACCGCACTAAAAGAAAACCTCCAGGCAACTTCAACCCTAAACTAACACCCTCCCCGGATTGTTGTTAATAATCAAATGCAGATATTTTTCTTATGCCTTCTGATCTCTCTCTCTCTCTCTATGTCCACTACTTGCTGTACATATCCTACCAAGTCAGACCTACACTGTTTCAATATCCATTTCTCTGTTCTCAATTGTTGATGACTGATGATAACAACCAAACCCCCCCCTCCACACCCCGGATTGTAAATAATGTAAATAATTCAATGTATACACCCTGATGATTGTCTTGTGTGATGACTGTAATATGATGATAGTATATATCTGTATCATGAATCAATGGACCCCGACTTAAACAAGTTAAAAAACTTATTTGGGTGTTACCATTTAGTGGTCCATTGTACAGAATATGTACTTCACTGTGCAACCTACTAATAAAAGTCTCAATCAATCAAAAGGTACCGCTGTATCTCTCTTCTTAACTAATGAATGCATTGTAATTAGGGATGATGTTCGAAAACCAGATCTCCCGATTGTTGGATAAGAAAAGAATCGATTCTATGGATTCGAAACCCCTTTTTGAGAAACGGTTCCCGTTATCGAAGCCACTATAGTAAAGAAAAACATTTGGTTCTTTGTTCAAATCCCTGGGAACGAATCCCGTGTCATAGGAAATGTCCTGTGGCACATCACAGGAAATGACGTAGCTCAGTCATTCGGCGGCAGATACAGAAGCAGCAACAACAATAGACCGGAAAAAAACGCTCCAAGGCATGGCTTCACTTTACTAAGAAATACGACAAGGAAACGGCGATCTGCAATTATTGCCAGATGACGAAGCACGCCCCTCTCCCTCTGCTTCAACCTGCAGTCCCAGTGATAGTGCCGGTGAGTAACTAACATTAACTGTTGCCGGTTCATTTCCATATCTGCTCACTTGTAGCCTTTAGGCTAAAATAAAGTTACCTCTTATGTCAACCAGGACTGCAGTAATGTTAGCCAGACTAACGCTACCCAAGCATAGTCAGTGGCTAACGGTAACGTTAGCTTTTTTGTATGTGTCTGATAACGTTAAAGGGGAACATTATCACCAGACCTATGTAAGCGTCAATATATACCTTGATGTTGCAGAAGAAAGACCATATATTCTTTTTAACCGATTTCCGAACTCTAAATGGGTGAATTTTGGCGAATTACACGCCTTTCTATTATTCGCTCTCGGAGCGATGACGTCACGTTGTGACGTCACATCGGGAAGCAATCCGCCATTTTCTCAAACACATTACAAACACCGAGTCAAATCAGCTCTGTTATTTTCCGTTTTTTCGACTGTTTTCCGTACCTTGGAGAGTATTGTATATTAAGTATGTGTCCATGAAAGGGCATTTTATGACATTTTTCTTAATACTTGTGTATGATTTTATTGTCATAATTCTATTGCATGATTTTTGTATCCCTTTAATTTAGGTAGCCAGGGACTGCAGATGGAAATGAGCTATTTAGCTATAATCTGGTACAGAACATATCTGTTTTTGAGCTTAATGTTTCTGTGCATTGTCGCTTCAAATAAAGACTAGACTAAACTCAACTAAAAAAAATTAATAACGAATTAACCTCAACAAGTAAATTAATGGTAATAACAATACATTTAAATATCAATAGCAATATAAAAAAACAATACAATTCAATTTGTACGTTTTAATTGTTGCTAGTCCTTTTTTCAATTAAAAAAAAAAAAAAATTCACTTATTCACTCACTTAGAGTGTGTAATTTTTGTGTCAAATAGAATTTTATCAAATGTTTGTTAATTAAAGGGGAACATTATCACCAGACCTATGTAAGCGTCAATATGTACCTTGATGTTGCAGAAAAAAGACCATATATTTTTTTAACCGATTTCCGAACTCTAAATGGGTGAATTTTGGCGAATTAAACGCCTTTCTAATATTCGCTCTCGGAGCGATGACGTCACAATGTGACGTCGCATCAGGAAGCAATCCGCCATTTTCTCAAACACCGAGTCAAATCAGCTCTGTTATTTTATGTTTTTTCGACTGTTTTCCGTACCTTGGAGACATCATGCCTTGTCGGTGTGTTGTCGGAGGGTGTAACAACACGAACAGGGACAGATTCAAGTTGCACCAGTGGCCCAAAGATGCGAAAGTGGCAAGAAATTGGACGTTTGTTCTGCACACTTTACCGACGAAAGCTATGCTACGACAGAGATGGCAAGAATGAGTGGATATCCTGCGACACTCAAAGGAGATGCATTTCCAACGATAAAGTCAAAGAAATCTGCTGCCAGACCCCCATTGAATCTGTCGGAGTGTGTGAGCAATTCAGGGACAAAGGACCTCTGTAGCACGGCAAGCAATGACGAGCGAGCTAAACCTCCTGGATGTCTTGGCTCACACCGTCCCTTATGCCACCGAAGATGATCAAGAGAAGAATATCGACCCTAGCTTCCCTGGCCTGCTGACATCAACTCCAAAACTGGACAGATCAGCTTTCAGGAAAAGAGAGCGGATGAGGGTATATCTACAGAATATATTAATTGATGAAAATTGGGCTGTCTGCACTCTCAAAGTGCATGTTGTTGCCAAATGTATTTCATATGGTGTAAACCTAGTTCATAGTTGTTAGTTTCCTTTAATGCCAAACAAACACATACCAATCGTTGGTTAGAAGGCGATCGCTGAATTCGTCCTCGCTTTCTCCCGTGTCGCTGGCTGTCGTGTCGTTTTCGTCGGTTTCGCTTGCATACGGTTCAAACCGATATGGCTCAATAGCTTCAGTTTCTTCTTCAATTTCCACACTACAACCATCCGTTTCAATATATGCGTAATCTGTTGAATCGCTTAAGCCGCTGAAATCAGAGTCTGAATCCGAGCTAATGTCGCTATAGCTTGCTGTTCTATGCGCCATGTTTGTTTGTGTTGGCATCACTATGTGACGTCACAGGAAAATGGACGGGTGTATATAACGATGGTTAAAATCAGGCACTTTGAAGCTTTTTTTAGGGATATTGCGTGATGGGTAAAATTTGAAAAAAACTTCGAAAAATAAAATAAGCCACTGGGAACTGATTTTTTAATGGTTTTAACCCTTCTGAAATTGTGATAATGTTCCCCTTTAACGATATCTTGTAGCCTACACCACTCCAGAGTTTGCAGGTCTGTCTAATAAACTAGTGCTTGCAAGATGTGAATGAAGATAATGTTAACGTTATCCTATTTCAGATGATGACATTCATGACAGCCAGAGTGACCAGGGCAGTGTTTGCTCTGTTTATTTCATTTGTTTCTTAAAAAATAAAAGTGAGCTTTTGTTAAACCAAGTATTGTGTGTTTTTTTTTTCCATACACACCAACCTATCTGGATTCGATAAGAGAATCGATAAGGAATCAGCTTAATAAGAGGATTCGATAATGGCATCGAAATCGATAATTTCTTAACAAATATCATCCCTAATTGTGATACATCATATAAGTATTAATACCTTTTTGCTGTGAAAGCGTTTTTTTGCTTCGGATTTCCACGAACAAAGCACAAAAAAACAACGACACTGCAAACCATGGACTTGGAGTACAGTACACGTCTGTGCCGTTCCATCACATTTCGATTCCGTACCGTCTGTGGAAATCATTTTAATAAATGCTTTGTCTAACCTCAGAGTTGAAAACAACATGACCATAGTCCTCGCCACGCTGAAATAGACAACTGCCAGTATATCATGTACCAACACTTCACATAATTATGTGGTTGGAAAAGTTTGCAAAGTACAGCAGCAGCACTCTGCGACAAGAACCCTTTAAATAGCAGCCACCGACAAAACATCCCTCCCGTCGTTTTGACGACAACAACGAGGGAGTGAGGACCAAATTGCCAGCAGGGGGCATCAACAGGCTGTTAGTATTACATTTGAACTTGGATGAATTCCAACTGCTCTATATGAAGGTTGGACTTAATTACATTTTAGGACTTTTTAATGACTTCTACCACTAAATGAGTCATCTTCTTTTTTGTACCCCACCTAAAACACACACAGTTGATGATGATGGCAACTTTACAAGGAACATTAGTGAAACGGCATAATTAGGCCCCTGTATGTCCTCTTTCGGCGTTTGCTTTCCAGTTTACTCACATCTGGTTGCAACTAAGTTGACTCATATTCCACATGTGGAATGTTCAGGGCCATTTAGACCCCCAATTGAGTTCTATTTCTGATCTCTTTTGAAGGTTGCATATTTGTCCATTGGGAGGACCGGTTGTCAATTCGCAAAATTGGATGCACTCTCATCCAGTACAGAATGTTCCAGTTCAAAATTAAGAATTTTGTGAGAGATTATATATTTCTATAAATAATACAAATTCACTTTGTCCATTCCGAACACCCACTTGTGAGAATAATCAGTGACGCTGCTTATACTGCAGGCCTGGGCAATTATTTTGACTCGGGGGCCAAATTTAGAGAAAAAAATGTGCCTGGGGGCCAGTATATCTATTTTTAGGAACACTAATACAAAACCTCACAATAATGTCTGATTGCTAAAAACTTTATGACAGACTGCCTTAAAAAACGGAATGGAATTTTAAATTTTTTTACTGAATGAGACACCCAGAATGTACATGAAAATAAAGAATGTGGGATTTACAATATTAACTATGAAGGATAAAACACTGAATATTGACAACATATGAACGTCACACCCCCTCTCCATCGACATATTTTACAATCAAGCGAAACGCAACAAAAATGCAACAAACAACGAAATATGAACGTGAAGGGTAAAAAAAACCCTACCTACAATCTAATATAATATCACTTTTCTTGCAGAACTTTGTTGTAAAATTCTCCTTCCGCGTCTGTACCTGACACCCGCGTTTCAGGCTGACACTCTGGAAACACTCAGTGGAAACGCTCCCCACCCACACTGCTTGGTGCCTCGTCTGAGCTGCTGTGACGTAGATTACCATAGTAACTAACCAGATGACCATAGTAACTAGTATATCATGCAAAAGCGCAGATTCCAACCATTGAAATACTTTGTATAGTTCAAGACTTACGGTCATTTAAAAACATCACTGCACATCATTAAGGCAGCTACAGTTTCCATCTTAAAGATCTAAAAAAATTATTTGGGAATGTCCGGCGGGCAAGATTGAAAAGTTTAACGGCCCCCGGGCCTTAATTTGCCCAGGTCTGTTATACTGGCTACTGGCAGTGTCAGGATGCGATCGTAATACCCACTAATGAATATTAGTATAATATATTCCGATATTAATTATTCCGATACGATATCTGCACGAATCATAGTGTATACCGTATTTTTCGGAGTATAAGTCGCACCGGAGTATAAGTCGCACCTGCCGAAAATGCATAATAAAAAAAGGAAAAAAACATATATAAGTCGCACTGTAGCCCGGCCAAACTATGAAAAACACTGCGACTTATAGTCCGAAAAATACGGTACTTGTATTATTTTGTAGTGTGGAACATACTTGCCAACCTTCCTGATTTTTCCAGGAGACTCCCGAATTTCAGTGCCCCTCCCGAAAATCTCCCAGGGCAACCATTCTCCCGAATTTCTCCCGGACACAACAATATTAAGGGTGTGCCGTGAAGGCACTGCCTTTAGCGTCTGCACACACGTTGTATGCAGCTTCTGCATACACACGAAAGTGACTGCAAGACATACTTGATCAACAGCCATACAGGTCACACTGAGGGTGGCCATATAAACAACTTTAACACTGCTACAAATATGCGCCACACTGTGAACCCACACCAAACAAGAATGACAAACACATTTCGGGAGAACATCCGCCCCGTAACACAACATCAACACAACAGAACAAATACCCAGAACCCCTTGCATCCCTAACTCTTCCGGGCTACAATATACACCCCCACTACCACCAAACCCCCCCCAAATCTCCCGAATTCGAAAGGTCTCAAGGCTGGCAAGTATGGTGTGGAATGTTACAAAAAAATGTATCAAGTGGAATTACTCTGAGAACAATGGCAGGTTTGAAAAGCAAAAATATGAAATATTTATGCTTTTAAAGTAGAGTGGAGTTATTTTTTTGGCCACAACAATTCTTTAAATTAAGCGCATGTTACTGTTTGTTGAATGATGCAGACACATTTGTTACTGGATGCCTTCTAACACGCTTCTGCCTTGGAGACTTTGTATCTGTAAGCGCTATGCGACTGCAATTACTTGACACCTGTTTATATTGACAAATGCGTTTTAGACCGCCCTATTTCAAAATGTTTAGTTGTGACGTATGTCTAGCTTGTGCGCTATTGTGTGCTTAGCTGTTGTGTGCTCGCTCTTGTAGCATACAGCCTACCATGTTTACCTTTTGGAAATGACTTAACTAAAACACAAGAAAAGATCAACCTTGTGTGATCATCAGAAGATATTTATCTGTTAACAGGTCGTCCAGCTTTGCACAAGTAAAGCCGATACAGGGCTGCTTGTATCAGATCTTATTGATGCGTGTTGATATCATCCAATACTTCAATATCTAATCGGTTCATGGGTGTTTTTTTTTTTCAATGCATCGCTGAGGAATGGCAGAGGGTTGAGTTGAGAGCCAAGAAAGTGGAACTAATGCAGATTCTGTGTAGCCTGTACATAATTTGAGAATTATATTAAATAAACTTGCTTTAGTGCAGGGGTGTCAAACTCATTTTAGCTCAGGGGCCCGCATGGAGGAAAATCTGTGCACATGTGGGCCGGACTATTAAAATCATGGTATTAAAACTTTTAAAAAATAAAAAAAAATAAAAAAAATAAAATAAAACTAGAAACTAGAAAATAAAGACAGCTTCAGATTGTTCTTATTGTCTTACGTTGGCCAAAAATAGAACAAACACATTCTGAAAATATTACAATAAAAATATAGAAAAAAATACCGGCAGCGGTAATGTTTAAATCCATGAAGGAAAGAAGAAAGTGAATGAATGTTTACAACTGAATAAATGTACATATGCATAAAAATTTGCTTTCTTTTGTATTATTTTTTTAATGAATTAAGTAACATTTATGACAACCTTTTTCCAAAACACAATAAAGAATGTGAGATATAACAGGATAATGCATACATTTATCATTTGTTTTCAAAACGCTTACAAAAAAGTGGGACCCCAAAAATGTACTACGGGACCCCATTTTTAAGACTTGATGGGGGTCCCTGGGACCCCATTTTGAAAACTCCTCGCGCCAACACTGATGGAGTATTGGTGCGTGCAAAACAGCAGCAGGTGGCTGCGGACTGCGGGCCGGTTCTAATACTAATCAAATATCATCCCGGGGGCCATAGATAATTCATTCGGGCCTTGACTTTGACACCCCTGCTTTAGTGCCATCCAGGATCATCATTAAAAGCCCCTGGAATGAGCAGGACAGGACCCCTTTAAGTCCCATTTCCAACTAGCGGTAAAGTGTGACACGGTCCTTGTAAACGATCACATTTGCATTACTGTCATTCTTAAGGAGTGATCAGATGCTTTGTTTAAGTACATTTTCATTTTTGCGGTGAGATTTATGTCATGTCATCAAGGTGCAAATGAGGTTGAATTTATATTCTATTAAATTCCTGCTAATGTTCGGAGGTAATTACACAAGCTATAACATCCTAAAACATTTTCAATTAAGTCTATTTCCAAAATCTTTGCATGTTCTGAACCACTGCTCGTCTTTTCCTCACTATGAGAAGTTTTGAAAGCCCACTTGGGCTTTTGTGTACAACAGACTATGCTGAATGTGGCCCTCCAGATGCTATATTAAGGAAAATGCACATATGGAAGATGTGTTGTTTTATATATGTTTCTGCAAAAAACCACATCAATTAGTTCTGTTCATTCGTCCTTCGTCACATCTGGTTGAAATAAACCCCGCTGGTTTAATTTTCTACCCACTACACATCCTCACTTATCCATTCACAGATGTCCACAATTGCACACTGTTAAAAGCTCGGTTGCATTAAGTGTGATAAAATCCTAGGAGACAAAAACGCAACGTTGAACCCCCCACCAGATGTTGGGTTCTAACATTTGTACATTAATGATGTGACTGCCAGTATTGTCACCCGGTAGTTTATTTCAAATTCACGTAGTCCCATTAATTATTACTAGAGATGTCCGATATTATCGGCCGATAAATGCGTTAAAATGTAATATCGGAAATTATCGGTATCGTTTTTTTTTAGGGATGTTCGATAATGGCTTTTTGCCGATATCCGATATTCCGATATTGTCCGACTCCTTAATTACAGATACTGATATCAACCGATATATGCAGTCGTGGAATTAACACAGTATTATGCCTAATTTGGACAACCAGGTATGGTGAAGATAAGGTACTTTTTAAAAAAATTAATAAAACAAGATAAATAAATTAAAAACATTTTCTTGAATACAAAAGAAAGTAAAACAATATAAAAACAGTTACATAGAAACTAGTAATTAATGAAAATGAGTAAAATTAACTGTTAAAGGTTAGTACTATTAGTGGACCAGCAGCACGCACAATCATGTGTGCTTACGGACTGTATCCCTTGCAGACTGTATTGATATATATTGATATATAATGTAGGAACCAGAATATTAATAACAGAAAGAAACAACCCTTTTGTGTGAATGAGTGTATGGAGGAGGGAGGTTTTTTGGGTTGGTGCACTAATTGTAAGTGTATCTTGTGTTTTTTTATGTTCATTTAATTAAAAAATTAAAATACAAAAATAAATAAAATAAAAAAACGATACCAATAATAAAAAAAAAACGATACCGATAATTTCCGAGATTACATTTTAACGCATTTAGGCCGATATTATCGGACATCTCTAGTTTTACTTTCTTTTTTATTCAAGAAAATGTTTTTAATTTATTTATCTTATTTTATTTTATTAATTTTTTTAAAAGTACCTTATCTTCACCATACCCGGTTGTCCAAATTAGGCATAATAATGTGTTAATTCCACGACTGTATACATCGATTGATATCGGTATGGGTTGATATCGGTATCGGTAATTAAAGAGTTGGACAATATCGGAATATCGGCAAAAAGCCATTATCGGACATCCCTAATTATTACCGTATTTTCAGGACCTTCAGGACCATAGGGCACACCGGATTATAAGGCGCATTGCCGATGAGCGGGTCTATTCAGGTCTTTTTTCATACAAAAGGCGCACCGGATTATAACGCGCAGTAAAGTGGTCATATTTTTATTTCAGCAAGACAATGCCAAGCCACATTCTGCACGTGTTACCACAGCGTGGCTTCGTAGTAAATGAGTGTGGGTACTAGACTGTCCTGTCTCCCATTGAAAATGTGTGGCGCATTATGAAGCCTAAAATACCACAACGGAGACCCCGGACTGTTGAACAACTTAAGCTGTACATCAAGCAAGAATGGGAAAGAATTCCACCTGAAATGCTTCATATATTGGTCTCCTCAGTTCCCAAACGTTTACTGAGTGTTGTTAAAAGGAAAGACCATGTAACACAGTGGTAAAAATGCCCCTGTGCCAACTTTTTTGCAATGTGTTGCTGCCATTAAATTCTAAATTAAGTTTCTCAGTTCGAACATTAAGTACCTTGTCTTTGCAGTCTATTCAATTGAATATAAGTTGAAAAGGATTTGCAAATCATTGTGTTCTGTTTTTATTTACGATTTTTACAACGTGCCAACTTCAGTTGCATGCTAACTGAATCAGGCACGCAGCTGTGTGACAATTTCTACTACCTTTTAATTATATATGGCGGTATGAGGCTAAATTCCTCACTCGGTAAAAATCGCTGTTTGGCCCTCGAACCAGTCAAACATTTTCCACTTTGACCCTTGGAGGCAAAACGTTTGAGCACCCCTGCGATAAGAGTTTTTAATACTATCGTCTGATCGTGATAATGCATGTTGATGACACATTTCAGCTGTGTCCTGCAGATTGGACAGCCACAAGCAAAAGAAGGCATCCTCAAACAATGCAACGCCCTTGCTAATCTCTCACAGTGCAGCCACCAAATCACTAATCCTCACTTCCACGGCAGCAATTTAACTGTTTCTTACAGGTACCATTATCACTGGAGGATGAGAGGATAAGGGATAGTTAAACACACCACAGGAAAACAGCATAGCTAATTGCTAGGCTGAAGCTCTTGAATGTAAACAAGGGTGGATCGATACTAAATATGGTATCAGTATATAGTCGATACAGCAGTGATTAGATCAATAATTCATCTGTTTTGCACTGTTGATTTTATTATAAAATAATATGGAAATATTTGAATATGAACTAATATTGTCAGATTACAGTTATGACCAAACATGTAATCAATAAATGATGATGAAAATTGTAAATATAAACATTGGGTAACACTTTAGTACGGGTAACATATTCTAAGTAACAAAGACTTCATTTATAGTTATTTTGTTAGTTAGGGTTAGGGTTGGACCTTAACCCTAACCCTAACCCTAACCCTCAATAAGTACTTAATAATGACTAATTAAAGGCCTACTGAAACCCACTACTACCGACCACCCAGTCTGATAGTTTATATATCAATGATGAAATCTTAACATTGCAACACATGCAATGCTTTAGCTTACTAAAGTGCAATTTTAAATTTTGCGCGAAATATCCTGCTGAAAACGTCTCGGTATGATGACGTCAGCGCGTTACGTCACGGATTGTGGAGGACATTTTGGGACAGCATGGTGGCCAGCTATTAAGTCGTCTGTTTTCATCGCAAAATTCCACAGTATTCTGGACATCTGTGTTGATGAATCTTTTGCAATTTGTTCAATGAACAATGGAGACAGCAAAGAAGAAAGCTGTAGGTGGGAAGCGGTGTATTGCGGCCGGCTGCAGCAACACAAACACAGCCGGTGTTTCATTGTTTACATTCCCGGAAGATGACAGTCACGCTTTACCATTGGCCTGTGGAGAACTGGGACAACAGAGACTCTTACCAGGAGGACTTTGAGTTGGATACGCAGACGCGGTACCGTGAGTACGCATGCAGCTGCGGCTTCCAAACATTTGATCGCTTGCCCGTACGTGCGTGCCGCTATGTGCATGTCACGTATGTAACTTTGGGGACTTTGGGGAAATATATGTGCTCTATGAACTTTGGGGAGGTGAACGGTACTTTGGGCTGTGGGATTGAGTGTGTTGTGCAGGTGTTTGAGTTGTATTGGCGGGTTATATGGACGGGAGGGGGGAGGTGTTTGTTATGCGGGATTAATTTGTGGCATATTAAATATAAGCCTGGTTGTGTTGTGGCTAATAGAGTATATATATGTCTTGTGTTTATTTACTCTTTTAGTCATTCCCAGCTGAATATCAGGTCCCACCCGCCTCTCACAGCATCTTCCCTATCTGAATCGCTCCCACTGCCCTCTCGTCCTTCACTCTCACTTTCCTCATCCATGAATCTTTCATCCTCGCTCAAATTAATGGGGAAATCGTTGCTTTCTCGGTCCGAATCGCTCTCGCTGCTGGTGGCCATGATTGTAAACAATGTGCGGATGTGAGGAGCTCCACAACTTGTGACGTCACGCTACTTCCGGTACAGGCAAGGCCTTTTTATCAGCGACCAAAAGTTGCAAACTTTATCGTCGATGTTCTCTACTAAATCCTTTCAGCAAAAATATGGCAATATCGCAAAATGATCAAGTATGACACATAGAATGGACCTGCTATCCCCGTTTAAATAAGAAAATCGCATTTCAGTAGGCCTTTAAGAGCCAATATGTTACTAATTTGCATGTTAATAAGCAACTAATTAATGGTGAATATGTTCCCCATACCGAACATTGATATGCCCAATACTGCCACTGTGCCTACTTGGTATTGGATCGACACCGACATTTCCAAAACTAATGCAAAGTATCCAACAGAAAAATAAGTGAGCATTAGATTATAACAAGACTGTAGATAAAACAATGTTGAAGCAAAAAGTAACCAGATATCAACAATAAATTAGCAAGTAGATTAATATTAGTTTTTTAAGAAAATAATACAACCAGAAATAATTGCAATATGTTAGCACATACATCAGCAACTACAGTTGCAGCCTTTTTTTTTTTTACTTGTTTTGAAATGGTTCTATTATCATTTATATGCCGAATAATATTTCGTAATATATACTGTTATCGAAAGAGGCTGCAATATAACTTGCAAGATATATTTCAGTCCATATCGCCCATCCCTAATTATTTCACGGCCCGGGCCAAGACCCGCTCAAATGCCGCGACCATCCTTAAGGATAAAGATGGTATCATTGAACATATGAAAAGATCTGCTCCACAGAATTGTACAATGATTACTAAGACGTGCACTGCTCTTATTGTCCAGTCTCTCCCTCTCTTCCAGCTTAGAGCTATTGCTTTTTGTCAGATTCCTCCAGTGAATTACTTCCAACTGAAATGATATTATCATTATCTTGTGATATGTGACATCTTGTTTGTATCATTTCCTCTCACTTCTTCGTGTCCACGGTCCTCTTCAAAAGACCGACGACCAATATGACATATTTATTGACCTGCTCTGTGTTTGCCAGAAAACGTGGCCATGATGTGCAAGACTGTGCTCGATCAGATTGATTCCTTCCAATCCGCTTTGTTATTTGAGCAAAACCTATCAGATGCGGTTAATTGAGTCCTATCAGGCATGATCCTTCAGTGAACTGATGTGCGTTATTAATTGTTGATTAGCATCTACGAAAGTGGGAATCAATTAAATATTCTCCGAGCATGAGTTGCGTACCGTGATCCAAGATGATGAGTTGTGCGCTGGACTGAATGTTTCCTGCATCATTTTCCGCCAGGCACTGGTAAAAACCCTCGTCAGACTTGACCAGGCCCAGAACCTGCAGGTTGTGCTCCTTCTACACAATGTACAGAAAGTAAAGAGGCTGGTAATAGCACATGACAATACATATTTGCCAGGAAAAATGATTGTGTTACAAGAAAACATTATGTACATTTCCATGCATTAAAATTAGTCTGATTCCTCAAAAAAAAAATTTTTTTCTATTTTTCATACCGATAAACGGTACTCGGGCTGCAACTAACGATTAATTTGATAATCGATTAATCTGTCGATTGTTACTTTGATTAATCGATTAATAATCAGACAAATATTACGTCTCTAATGGCTATGTTGACGTTAAATAGCAGACATTGCTATTTGCGCTACAAACATGACGCTACTACCAACAATGTATCGGGGCGGATGCAGGTCCGAAGCAAAGAAAGACCGGCGGGTGATTTTTTCCCAAAGAAGTAGTGTGGAACTATCACTCTGGTGGCTATTTATTGCTACCACACACATTTCTGATAGCTTGTATTATCATTTAGATTTCAGCATCGAAAGTCACTTTCTAGTTTAGCAGGAAAATCGGCCGAAAATACCTCCTCGTCTTTGAGCAAACGCCAGCGAGTGAAAGCCGAGGCAATGTTGATCCTGACTGTCCGTTTTTCTTGTTTTGTCTCCTCAGACAAAACTTTTCGTTTCTTTGGTTGTTTTGGAGCTTTGGCCATGATAGCAGTCATTTGCACGTAGGCGTTCTTCTTCCTTGTTTTCTGGCGGCACATAAGTGTTCGCATCGACTTCCGTCTTTTAAAAAAAATGGTGAAAGGGGGGAGTGACGTATGCTGTAAAGCGAATCAGCACATTTGTAGTTTTTTGCATGGCAGGCTTTTCAAAGTTGCTAAGTGCTAGTAAAAGCGATACAGGCCATGACAGAGGAGTCATTCAACTAGTTGTAAGTCCATGTATCGTCCCAAAAGTTATGTCAATATTCTACGAAGGTTAAAAAATTACTTAGTGCTGCTTTAATCCGAGCCAATTTATTTTTAGAAATCAGACTGATTTGGTGGGAGATTTTTTCCGAAAGAAGTGGTGTGGAACTATCACTCTGGTGGCTATTTATTGCTACCACGCACATTTCTGATAGCTTACGTTAGTATTATCGTTTTGATTTCAGCATCGAAAGTCACTTACTAGTTTAGCAGTAAAATCGGCCGAAAATACCTCCTCGTCTTTGAGCAAACGCCAGCGAGTGAAAGCCATGGCAATGTTGATCCTGACTGTCCGTTTTTCTTGTTTTGTCTCCTCAGACAAAACTTTTCGTTTCTTTGGTTGTTTTGGAGCTTCGGTCATGATAGCAGTCATTTGCACATGTGGGTTCCTGCCACCCTTCTCAAAGTTGCTAAGTGCCAGTAAAAGCGATACAGGCCATGACATAGAAGTCATTCAACTAGTTGTAAGTCCATGTATCGTCCCAAAAGTTATGTAAATATTCTACGAAGGTTGAAAAGTTACTGAGTGCTGCTTTAATCCGAGCCAATTTAATTGAGGAATCAGACTGATTTGGTGCATGAAAACGTGCTGACTGAAGAGACAAATTAGCATACAATTATCTTGAAGTAGTCGCTCGGGATGACAGCGTCTCCATTCTTCACCCATTTCACAGTCGGGGCCGGGGAACCCGACACTTCGCACTCAAACACGATGTCCATGGACTCATGGGCGTAGATGTTGGCTGGCCGCTTCGCATACTGGGGTGGAACTATGGAGGACAAAGCAACACAACAAATTAAAAGCAATCCATGGTATGAAATAGGATAAAACATAAATGATGTAATTCCATTAAGGTTATGTCTGGTCTGACCATGAAAGCAAATGAAAAAGGTCAAATAATGTTACGCTGCCTCCTCAGGTGCCAAATTACAAAGAGGAAACAGCAACAATAACAGTATAATCCAATAATAGTACAATCCATGCACCTGTGACCTTGCTAGCAGATGTTTAAGACTTTAAATCCTCATCAAAAGAATCAATATCCTTATTCTGCATTACAGAGAAGGCAATAAAACAACAGGACTATCAGAGCGTTTGCATGGAAGGCAAGCTGAGGCAAACACTTGCGTACAGTGTGTCCCCTGGTTCTGGTAATGAGGACCAGACAGGAGTTATTTGATCTTCTGCGGCAAAACAGGACCTCATCAATCAGTGGTGGAACAAGGTCAACGGGAGCGCGTCCTCTGTATGTAATTGGACAGGGCAGTGCATGTGTGGGGAGACTTTGCATGGATGCGTTGTGTGCTTGATTGTATCCAATCTGCATTCACTGATAAGCGCCGACCTCATTGACCAGTAGGGATGGGTTAAAAAAAATAAAAATCACTCCTATCGCTTATGGATCGATATTGCTTAAAGGGGAACATTATCACCAGACCTATGTAAGCGTCAATATATACCTTGATGTTGCAGAAAAAAGACCATATATTTTTTTAACCGATTTCCGAACTCTAAATGGGTGAATTTTGGCGAATTAAACGCCTTTCTATTATTACAACGTGACGTCACATCGGGAAGCAATCCGCTATTTTCTCAAACACATTACAAACACAGAGTCAAATCAGCTGTTATTTTCTGTTTTTTCGACTGTTTTCCGTACCTTGGAGACATCATGCCTCGTCGGTGTGTTGTCGGAGGGTGTAACAACACGAACAGGGACGGATTCAAGTTGCACCAGTGGCCCAAAGATGCGAAAGTGGCAAGAAATTGGACGTTTGTTCCGCACACTTTACAGACGAAAGCTATGCTACGACAGAGATGGCAAGAATGTGTGGATATCCTGCGACACTTCAACGATAAAGTCAAAGAAATCTGCCGCCAGACCCCCAGGAAAAGAGAGCGGATGAGGGTATGTCTACAGAATATATTAATTGATGAAAATTGGGCTGTCTGCACTCTCAAAGTGCATGTTGTTGCCAAATGTATTTCATATGCTGTAAACCTAGTTCATAGTTGTTAGTTTCCTTTAATGCCAAACAAACACATACCAATCGTTGGTTAGAAGGCGATCGCCGAATTCGTCCTCGCTTTCTCCCGTGTCGCTGGCTGTCGTGTCGTTTTCGCTTGCATACGGTTCAAACCGATATGGCTCAATAGCTTCAGTTTCTTCTTCAATTTCGTTTTCGCTACCTGCCTCCACACTACAACCATCCGTTTCAATACATGCGTAATCTGTTGAATCGCTTAAGCCGCTGAAATCCGAGTCTGAATCCGAGCTAATGTCGCTATAAACTTGCTGTTCTACCCGCCATGTTTGTTTGTGTTGGCATCACTGTGTGACGTCACAGGAAAATGGACGGGTGTATATAACGATGGTTAAAATCAGGCACTTTGAAGCTTTTTTTAGGGATATTGCGTGATGGGTAAAATTTTGAAAAAAACTTCGAAAAATAAAATAAGCCACTGGGAACTGATTTTTAATGGTTTTAACCCTTCTGAAATTGTGATAATGTTCCCCTTTAAAGAGGGAATGCACTTTTTTTTGGAATTTTGCACATCATTTACAATCCCTGTGTAAGACAAGAGAACAATTTCTTTTTTTATGCATTCTAATTTGCAAAATACGGCAAGTAAGAGGTGGCTAACAATGCAGCTAACAGGAGTACACTATTCCGCCGTCTGAAAAAACATCCAAAAAGCGCCAAATAATTTTACCCGGTATCGACTCGGAACAAAAATGTGTGGTATCTTACATCCCTACTGTACACAGTCATACTTGCTAACCCTCCCGATTTTCCCGGGAGACTCCCGAATTTCAGTGCCCCTCCCGAAAATCTCCCGGGGCAACCATTCTCCCAAATTTCTCCCGATTTCCACCCTGACAACAATATTGGGGGCGTGCATTAAAGGCACTGCCTTTGCGTGCCGGCCCAGTCACATAATATCTATGGAATTTCACACACACAAGTGAATGCAACCTATACTTGATCAATAGCCATACAGGTCACACTGAGGGTGGCCGTATAAACAACTTTAACACTGTTACACATATGCGCCACACTGTGGCGCCACACCAAACAAGAATGACAAACACATTTCGGGAGAACATCCGCACCGTAACACAACAGAACAAATACCCAGAACCCCTTGCAGCACTAACTCTTTTGGGACGCACCAATAAACACCCCCCACCACCCCCTACCCTCCCACCTCAACCTCTCCCCCTCCCCCTCCATCTCCCGAATTCAGAGGTCTCAAGGTTGGCAAGTATGTACACAGTACTATCCTCGAGTGCTCCGAAAAAACAAGAGCACACTTCCAGCCTTCACAATAAATAAGGGCCACTAGAAAAATTGCTTACATATTGCCAAAAGTATTTGGCCACACATCCAAATGATCAGAATCAGGTGTCCTAATCACTTGGCCCGGCCACAGGTGTATAAAATCAAGCTCTTAGGCGTGGAGAGTGTTTCTACAAACATTTGTGAAAGAATGGGCCGCTCTCAGGAGCTCAATGATTTCCAGCGTGGAACTGTCATAGGATGCCACCTGTGCAACGAATCCAGTCGTGAAATTTCTTCGCTCCTAAATATTCCAAAGTCAACTGTCAGCTTTATTATAAGAAAATGGAAGAGTTTGGGAACAACAGCAACTCAGCCACCAAGTGGGAGGCCATGTAAACTGACAGAGAGGGGTCAGCGGATGCTGAAGCGCATAGTGCAAAGACGTTCTGCACAGTCAGTTGCTATAGAGCTCCAAACTCCAATTAGCCCACGTACAGTACGCAGAGAGTTTCATGTAATAGGTTTTCATGGCCGATCAGCTGTATCTAAGCCATACATCACCAAGTCCAATGCAAAGCGTCGGATGCAGTAGTGTAAAGCACGTCGCCACTGGACTCTAGAGCAGAGGAAACGCCTTATCTGGAGTGATGAATCACACTTTTCCGTCTGGCAATCTGATGGACGAGTCTGGGTTTGGAGGTTGCCAGGAGAACGGTACATTTCGGACTGCATTGTGCTGAGTGTGAAATTTGGTGGAAGAGGAATTGTGGCGTGGGGTTGTTTTTCAGGAGTTGGGCATGGCCCTTTAGTTCCAGTGAAAGGAACTTTGAATGCTCCAGGATACCAAAACATTTTGGACAATTCCATGCTCCCAACCTTGTGGGAACAGTTTGGAGCGGGCCCCTTCCTCTTCCAACATGACTGTGCACCAGTGCACAAAGCAAGTTCGATAAAGACATGAATGACAGAGTCTGGTATGGATGAACTTGACTGGCCTGCACAGAGTCCTGACCTGAACCCGATAGAACACCTTTGGGATGAATTAGAACGGAGACTGAGAGCCAGGCCTTCTCGACCAACATCAGTGTGTGACCTCACCAATGCGCTTTTCGGTCGAAAATTCCTATAAACACACTCCGCAACCTTGTGGACAGCCTTCCCAGAAGAGTTGAAGCCGTAATAGCTGCAAAACGTGGACCGACATCAGATTGAACCCTATGGGTTAGGAATGGGATGGCACTTCAAGTTCATATGTGGGTCAAGGCAGGTGGCCAAATACTTTAGGCAATATAGTGTATTTACTGTTTTTATTGTTTTGCACTTAGACTTAAACAAACTTTATTAAACTCCAAGGGAACATGTTTGACACAGTAGCTCAATTACAAGAGGAACTACAAATATTATCACTCTTTGCAGTGATGGAATGTTTAAAATGTTCAAAGTTGTTTATGGTGAAGAGAAACAATAAAGTCCATTTGTATTCTGTAACAGAGTTGAGACATTTTCAATATTTAAGGACGGATTGAATCGTGATTAGGAAATTGTTCATAATGCCCAGCACTGTTCACTAGTCTGCTGCCATCAGCATCATCAATGTTTTAGACAGTTGATTTGATGTTAGTGGTTGTGGGTGAATGGAAACTACTTCTGACTTTATTAATCACAGTACCAGGTTGAGAGGTCAAGTACTCCACTTCCTGTTGACATGACTGGAGCTAATTAGTCAGGCGCTCAGTCTCACACAGAGAGACAAGGAGATGCCGGAGTTACAATCGGGTGTAATTCATCTTTTCAAAACCCCCTGATGTATTTGATCGCAGCATATTTACGAGAGCCAATCAAAAGGGAGACATGGCGTAATATACGGAGTCTATTTCTCGACCTTAAAAAACACTTAGACCATCTGTTTGGTGTTCTAATGTTTTGCAAAGGTGAGAGGACAGAACAGGCAAAAAGACAAAGGTTAAAATAAATAAATAAATAAATTAGATTTCTTCGTAATGGATGGCATATCATCTGAGCATAGCTGACAGTACAAGCTTGAATGTTCATCAAAATAATCAGTTTGCGAATTAGTTAATCATTATCAATCCTCATTTGCATACATGTAGTATGCCTATTTTCGTAGTATATTAACCATAAAAGCCATTAAAAACCATAACATATCTAACAAAATGATGCGGACAATGAGATAAACTTTGGCAAGTGACCATGATATGTATTTTCCTAACTACAAGCACCGCATTTACTTAAATGACCCAAACCAAACAACCTTTCCTAGTCATGGTGCAGAAAAAAAAAAATCAACTGCACAAAAGGTCAACACAACATGCTCACTGAATTTTGTATGTATAATAAAAATAAAAAAAAGTCCTATCACCACGAAAAAAATCAAAATTACACCCATTTTAATCAATTGCAAGGCATTACGGGAAAATGCAAAACACTCTCTCCACACTTATTCATGTTTGATTTTTAGCTGCTTGATATATCTGACTGAGTATAAAGCTTTAAGGAGGTTGTCACAGAAGTAAACAAGTTAGGAGTTGACGTTTCACATACTCTTAATTAATTATTAATTATACATACATTTAGGGCTGGGCGATATATCGATATACTCGATATATCGCGAGTTTGTCTCTGTGCGATATAGAAAATGACTATATCGTGATATTTCAGTATACGTTCTCATGCAGTTGCTTTTAGCTGCGGGCATGACACTACATGCTCTTCTCACTCTTTGTTGTCTCGCCTTATCACAGAGACATAAAACAAGCGCACCTTCTTACATACGTCACATACGTATACGCCCTCGCGGAACAGAGAGGTAGCGGCATGGGTAACGTTAGCTGTGGTGCGAGTGGTAATACGAGAGAAAGAAGGTGCGAATCTGGTAACAAATGAAGGAAGAAATAATTCCCAAGAAAAACAGCAGGGGGCCCATCGTCTGCCGGTGGTTTGGCTTCAAGCGGAAAGATGTCGAACAGACAAGCGTAATTTGTCAAGTGTGGGGCAAAAGCGTTGCTACAAAATGTAGCAGCACTGCTCATATGTAGCATCATTTGAAAAGTCACCTGCAAGAGAATAAAGAGTGCTTACTCCGCATGTCAACATCTCCGTTCGGTGCCACACCAACAAAATGCCGAGGCAACCATTTCCACATCAACACCGTACGAAAAAACTAGTCAACAACAGAAGGAGATTACGTCCGCAGGAACCTACCACATAGCGAAGGACATACACTATTAGATTTCCTATTACCGGGGTATGTAGCTCATTTTTATTTGACAGCTAATGAAATATCTTGTGTGACATCATGCACAAAAGTGCACTTTATTTGTTTTAAACTATTGTTGTGGCGTTCTGTACAAAAAGTGCACTTTAATTTAGTGTTGTTTTGATATGTCATCTTAGTGACATCATGCACAAAAGTGCACTTATAGCTTGTTTTAAAATGTCTCTGACAATCTTGTACTTTCTGTTTTGGAAATGACATGAATGTTTGTGCCACTGTTTAATAACTGTTTAATAAATACAGTTTTGGTAAATTGACTTAGTTGTGATTCCCCTCTCTGCATGAAAGTTTAAAAGTAGCATATATTAATGCAGTATGAAGAAGAATGTTTTAATGTAGACACATAGAATCATCATACTGCTGTGATTATATGCATCAAGCGATTCAACAGGTTACGCATGTATTGAAACGGATGGTTGTAGTGTGGAGGCAGGTAGCGAAAACGAAATTGAAGAAGAAACTGAAGCTATTGAGCCATATCGGTTTGAACCGTTTTCAAGCGAAACCGACGAAAACGATACGATAGCCAGCGACACGGGAGAAAGCGAGGACAAATTTGGCGATCGCCTTCTAACCAACGATTGGTATGTGTTTGTTTGGCATAAAAGGAAACTAACAACTATGAACTAAGTTTACAGTATATGAAATACATTTGGCAACAACATGCACTTTGAGAGTGCAGAAAGCCCAGTTTTCATCAATTAATATATTCTGTAGACATACCCTCATCCGCTCTCTTTTCCTGGGGGTCTGGCGGCAGATTTCTTTGACTTTATCGTTGGAAATGCATCTGCTTTGAGTGTCGCAGGATATCCACACATTCTTGCCATCTCTGTCGTAGCATAGCTTTCGTCGGTAAAGTGTTCAGAACAAACGTCCAATTTCTTGCCACTTTTGCATCTTTGGGCCACTGGTGCAACTTGAATCCGTCCCTGTTCGTGTTGTTACACCCTCCGACAACACACCGACGAGGCATGATGTCTCCAAGGTACGGAAAACAGTCGAAAAAACGGAAAATAACAGAGCTGATTTGACTCGGTGTTTGTAATGTGTTTGAGAAAATGGCGGATTGCTTCCCGATGTGACGTCATGTTGTGACGTCATCGCTCCGAGAGCGAATAATAGAAAGGCGTTTAATTCGCCAGAATTCACCCATTTAGAGTTCGGAAATCGGTTAAAAAAATACATGGTCTTTTTTCTGCAACATCAAGGTATATATTGACACTTACATAGGTCTGGTGATAATGTTCCCCTTTAAAGGCTAAGGCAAAATATCGAGATATGTATCGTGTATCGTGACATGGCCTAAAAATATCGAGATATTAAAGAAAGGCCATAGCGCCCAGCCCTACATACATTATATTATTATAACATGTAAACACACACGTACGGTTACTTTGCATGCAGTCGGCTTTCGGCCTCCAGCCAATTTTTAGATTAGTACAACCAAGAAATTCCATCTTAGCCATTGCTCTTTTCTGCCCATAAAGCATATTAATAAATGACGTTACTTTGTGTGTTTCACATGTTTTTAATTTTGTTCATTTCATTTTTTATAGGGTTTCCAGTGATGGGCGTAGTCACGAGCAGCAGCTGCAGTACGTCATGACTTTTGCTTTTGTGTGATTACCGTATTTTTCGGACTATAAGTTGCACCGGAGAAAATGCATAAAAAAGAAGGAAAAAAACATATATAAGTTGCACTTATATATGTTTTATATGAAAAAAACTGTGACTTATAGTCCGAAAAATACGGTACCTTTAGATGTCTTACTTTGTCTCGTCCTTATGTTTGGAAGTGTTATTTCGTGATTATAGACACATAATTTTTTACATCACAAAAGAACAAAAGCACTTCTTTCTGCTCATTCGCTCCTCCTCCTTGGCACCAAGCGCTCAGACGAGATCTGTCCAACAAACTAAATCTATGAGCATGAACTGATAAAAACTACTCGGATGACCATCTTCTCAAACAACTGATCAGTTGGATGCCAAGAGAATAAATGAATAAGAACACCCATAGGCACATTCATCTCCAAATATATATATAAAAAAAGCACATTCTATAAATGTGACATGCTTCTAGTTATTTCTCATTTTTAAAACACAACATATATCCCTGTAGATGTTTTATAAAGTAAAAAGGTAAACACATGTCAAATATATTTATTTTCCACCAGTCAAGTCAAGTCGGTGTCTACGGGTTCTCGCCAACGGCTTGACTGAGGGGCGGGACTTCAGGGACAAAGATGGGAAGTGACGTGTGTTGTGGTGGCGAGAAAGAGACACGGAGATTGAGCCCGTTGTATGAGAACATTGCATTTTGTGAAATAAAGAAAAACAATCTGCGAAATCTTGTCTGAGCAGCCATCGTTTGGGATGTTACAATATTGACGGACGCCACAGCACGGAGAATGTCTGCGGTGTTGACGTTACGCATCTTGCACGTAATTATTTGGAAAGGGCAGCCGTGACTCTCGAGTTGTTTTAAAGATACACTGTCTACTGACTGATAGTGTCACGCGACCCCGACCATGTATATACGTCTGTTTTCATCCAGTTGAAATTGGCACGTTGTGTAAATGGTAAATAAAAAAAGAATACAATGATTTGCAAATCCTTTTCAACCGATATTCAATTGAATAGACTGCAAAGACAAGATACTTAACGTTCGAACTGGAAAACGTTGTTATTTTTTGCAAATATTAGCTCATTTGGAATTGGATGCCTGCAACATGTTTCAAAAAAGCTGGCACAAGTGACAAACAAGACTGAGAAAGTTGAGGAATGCTCATCAAACACTTTTTAAAAAAAATATCCCACAGGTGAGCAGGCTAATTGGGAACAGGTGGGTGCCATGATTGGGTATAATAGCAGCTTCCATGAAATGCTCAGTCATTCACAAACAAGGACGGGGCGAGGGTCACCACTTTGTGAACAAATGTGTGAGCAAATTGTCCAACAGTTTAAGAACAACATTTCTCAACTAGCTATTGCAAGGAATTTAGGGATTTCACCATCTACGGTCTGTAATATCATCAAAAGGTTCAGAGAATCTGGAGAAATCACTGCACGTAACATTGAATGCCCGTGACCTTGGATCCCTCAGGCGGTACTGAATTAAAAACCGACATCAGTGTGTAAAGGATATCACCACATATGCTCAGGAACACTTCAGAGAACAACAGTTAGTCGCTACATCTGTAAGTGCAAGTTAAAACTCTCCTATGCAAAGCGAAAGCCATTTATCAACAACACCCAGAAACGCCGCCAGCTTCGCTGAGCCCGAACTCATCTAAGATGGACTGACGCAAAGTGGAAAAGTGTTCTGTGGTCTGACGAGTCCACATTTCAAATTGTTTTTGGAAACTGTGGACGTCGTGTCCTTCCGGAACAAAGACGAAAACAACCATCCGGATTGTTCTAGGCGCAAAGTGCGTCTGTGATGGTATGGGGGTGTATTAATGGGTAACTTACACATCTGTGAAGGCACCGTTAATGCTGAAAGGTACTTACAGGTTTTGGAGCAACATATGTTGCCATCCAAGCAACGTTATCATGGACGCCCCTGCTTATTTCAGCAAAACAATGCCAAGCCATGTGTTACAACAGCTTGGGTTCTAGACTGGCCTGCCTGTAGTCCAGACCTGTCTCCCGTTGAAAATGTGTGGCGCATTATGAAGCCTAAAATATGACAACAGAGACTCTGGACTGTTGAACAACTTATGCTGTACATCAAGCAAGAATGGGAAAGAATTCCACCTGAAAAGCTTCCAAAATTGGTCTCCTCAGTTCCCAAACGTTTACTGAGTGTTGTTAAAAGGAAAAGCCATGTAACACAGTGGTAAAATACCTATGTGCCAACTTTTTTGCAATGTGTTGCTGCCATTATATTCTAAGTTAATGATTATTTGCAAAATAAAACTAAGTTTCTCAGTTCGAACATTAAATATCTTGTCTTTGCAGTCTATTCAATTGAATATAATATGAAAAGGATTTGCAAATCATTGTGTTCTCTTTTTATTTACGAATTACACAACGTGCCAACTTCACTCACTCTTTGCAAGCTTGGCTCTCGTCTCGTTTTAAAGACAAAAAACATCAGCTGAGCCATAGTTCGCCGCGATAACCGGTTCATGTGTTTACATTCCAATAACCTAAGGATTCACAGCTGAATCTGAACGACTGTAACCGATGTAGCCGAACTGGCCAATTCTCAAACCGAATATCCGGTCGCATCTGTTTATCGTTAACAACCCGAGTGTGTAAGCAAGCGGTCACGCCTCTGCCCACAGGGACAAAGATTGTGTATGACTCATGCTAATGACTAAAAATAAGTGTATATCTCCTAAAACTAGGGACATTTCTTGAAATATTTTCAATCTTTGCACTCTCATCAAGTGGCAGATCATTTTAAGTGCTTTTTTTTTTTTTTTTATTAAATGAGCAAAATTCGTATCTTAGTGCGTCGAGTTAGTAAAGCAGGGAGGATGCTGCAGCACTGTCATCTTCCGTACACATCGCTCTCTCGCTGTCTTTCCGCCAATGTGCAGCAGGCTGGCCTCAGGGCGCGACGTGTGGCCTGTAAATAATGTCCTTTGCAGGGCGGTGTGCAAAAGGGTATATGTGTTCCTCCACCGAGTCCGTGCGCAGCTCAAGTTACACCAATCTCTTCAGATCGGTGCAACGGGAAACAGACAGCCAATCTGCATAACGTAAATAGAAAGCAATATGCTGGGAAAAGACGGTTAAGAGTGAGCGAGCGTGTGCGGTGGGAGTGGAGGTTGGTGCTGGCATTGGAGCCATCTGTGGAAATGAATACTATTAAATTGCATCTGGGTACTGATACGGCTGTTTCTGTGTCTGCAGAACTGCTTGGAAGTGGGTGATTTTTTTTCTTCTTATTTGCATTCCAACCCGCGCGTGTGTGTGGTGTTTGTGGAAGCACCTGTTTAAGTGTGTGGACGCTTCCCCGCATCCATGCTGCCTCAATCTGTGGAAGCACTACATTTGCAAGTGTTTTCCAGCCTTGCTGTGAGATTTTGCCAGTGTCGGATTTTAATGGTGACTGCTAGCCTGCAGCTTTCTTTATCTTTCTGCATCTCTTTTTCTCCACTCGGTCTCCCATTTTCCTGCCACTTAATCTCCCTACAACTCCGCGTCTATCGCTACATCTTCATTCCCCCACCCTCCTCCCGCCATGCGAGCACTATTTTCTTTCAAGAAGTGCAAACATTTGGAAGTTATTGGACTAAGCGACCCTGGGTGCACTTTTGAAGGCTGCATTTAAATTGGTTTGTACTAATGAGAGGGGTGGGAAGAGTTATTGTTTACAAAAGGAGGTAGACATGACTAGGATTGCGCGTTATAGACTCGGTACTAGTGTTGTACGGTATACCAGTATTAGTATAGTACCGCGATACTAATGAATCATTTTCGGTACTATACTGTCACTGAAACGTACCGGTCCCGCATTCCCCCTCCCCGCCCGCACCCGCGTCAAAGTCACGTTGCTGGTTTACGAGCAGACGAGCATGTTCGGCAGCGCACAATCACGGATTACTTACAAGCAGACACAGTGTAAAAGAACGGACGCATTTTGGCTTAAAGGGGAACGTTATCACAATTTCAGAAGGGTTAAAACCATTAAAAATCAGTTCCCAGTGGCTTATTTTATTTTTCGAAGTTTTTTTCAAAATTTTACCCATCACGCAATATCCCTAAAAAAAGCTTCAAAGTGCCTGATTTTAACCATCGTTATAAACACCCGTCCATTTTCCTGTGAGGTCACACTGATGCCAATACAAACAAACATGGCGGATAAAACAGCAAGGTATAGCGACATTAGCTCGGATTCAGACTTGGATTTCAGCGGCTTAAGCGATTCAACAGATTACGCATGTATTGAAACGGATGGTTGTAGTGTGGAGGCAGGTAGCAAAAACGAAATTGAAGAAGAAACTGAAGCTATTGAGCCATATCGGTTTGAACCGTATGCAAGCGAAACCGACGAAAACGACACGACAGCCAGTGACATGGGAGAAAGCGAGGACGAATTCGGCGATCGCCTTCTAGCCAACGATTGGTATGTGTTTGTTTGGCATTAAAGGAAACTAACAACTATGAACTAGGTTTACAGCATATGAAATACATTTGGCAACAACATGCACTTTGAGAGTGCAGACAGCCCAATTTTCATCAATTAATATATTCTGTAAACATACCCTCATCCGCTCTCTTTTCCTGAAAGCTGATCTGTCCAGTCCAGTTGGAAATGCATCTGCTTTGAGTGTCGCAGGATATCCACACATTCTTGCCATCTCTGTCGTAGCATAGCTTTCGTCGGTAAAGTGTGCGGAACAAACGTCCAATTTCTTGCCACTTTCGCATCTTTGGGCCACTGGTGCAACTTGAATCCGTCCCTGTTCGTGTTGTTACACCCTCCGACAACACACCGACGAGGCATGATGTCTCCAAGGTACGGAAAACAGTCGAAAAAACGGAAAATAACAGAGCTGATTTGACTCGGTGTTTGTAATGTGTTTGAGAAAATGGCGGATTGCTTACCGTCACGTTGTGACGTCATCGCTCCGAGAGCGAATAATAGAAAGGCGTTTAATTCGCCAAATTCACCCATTTAGAGTTCGGAAATCGGTTAAAAAAATATATGGTCTTTTTTCTGCAACATCAAGGTATATATTGACGCTTACATAGGTCTGGTTATAATGTTCCCCTTTAAAAACGATAAAGGTGAAGATATAACACTGAAACGCCCTCAGGTGACCGCTAAGCTAGAGCTCTTGAATGTAAACCAGGTTGGGCGGCTATACACAAATATCGAGAGTAACGATACAAACGTATACCGTATTTTTCGGACTATAAGTCGCAGTTTTTTTCATAGTTTGGCCGGGCTCCAGTGCGACTTATATATGTTTTTTTCCTTTTTTATTATGCATTTTCGGCAGGTGCGACTTATACACCGGTGCGACTTATACTCTGAAAAATACGGTAGTAGTAGTATATTGTCGATACTGTGGTGATTAGATTTTTAATTTATTTTTTAAATCACAAAATCGTGACTATTTGAGGTAGCTCCTCTGTCATCTTGTCTTCACAAATCCAAAAAGAACTTGGTAGCAATTAACTACTTTGTTGGCTAGAAGACTCATTGTGCTAAATTGGAAGGCTGCAGCGCCTCCCTGCCACACCCGCTGGATTAAGGGTATACCTTACCTACTCAGTGGCCTAGTGGTTAGAGCAGGGGTGCTCATTACGTCGATCGCGAGCTACCGGTCGATCGTGGAGGGTGTGTCAGTCGATCACCAGCCAGGCATTAAAAAAATAGTCCTAAAAATGAGCGTTCATAAATCTTCACTATGACGTCACTTTCGTCACTTGATTGACATTCACGGCACCCGAGGGTCTTCTGAGATGACGCTGGCTGCTGCCAGCTCATTAAAATTACCGACAGGAAGGCGAGAAACACTTTATTTCAACAGACTCTGGCGCCGTACCTGTCGTCAAAACTCCAAAGACCGACCGCACAGTTGCACAATAAAAGCTCTGCTTCATCCTGCCTGCGCTAACAAAATAAGAGTCTCAGAAAGCTGGCGTGCACAAGCTAGCAAGCTACGGAGTTTGCCGACAATGTATTTCTTGTAAAGTGTATACAGAGGAGTACGGAAGCTGGATAAATAAGATGCCAAAAACCAACCACTTTCATGTGGTATTGGACAGAAAGGAGGACTTTTTTTCTCCTCCATTCGAAAATGCGGACGTTATTAGCACCACTGTCTGATTCCAATCAATGCAAATCATCAGAATCAGGTAATACACCAACTTATATTCTTGTCTTCATGAAAGAAAGGAATCTATATGTGTTAAACATGCTTGTATTATCTTTAAACACTTTTAACTTATTAACAATATTAACTATATGTGTTAAACATGCTTGTATTATCTTTAAACACCTTTAAATTATTAACTATATGTGTTAAACATGCTTGTATTATCATTAAACACCTTTAACTTGTTAACAATATTAACTATACTGTATGTGTTAAACATGCTTGTATTATCTTTAAACACCTTTAACTTGTTAACAATATCAACTATATGTGTTAAACATGCTTGTATTATCTTTAACCACCTTTAAGTTGTTAACAATATTAACTATATGTGTTAAACATGCTTGCATTATCTTTAAACACCTTTAACTTATTAACAATATTAACTATATGTGTTAAACATGCTTGTATTATCTTTAAACACCTTTAAGTTGTTAACAATATTAACTATATGTGTTAAACATGTTTGTATTATCTTTAAACACCTTTAACTTATTACCAATATTAACTGTAAGTGTTAAACATGCTTGTATTATCATTAAACACCTTTAACTTGTTAACAATATTAACTATATGTGTTAAACATGCTTGTATTATCTTTAAACACCTTTAAGTTGTTAACAATATTAACTATATGTGTTAAACATGTTTGTATTATCTTTAAACACCTTTAACTTATTACCAATATTAACTGTAAGTGTTAAACATGCTTGTATTATATTTAAACACCTTTAACTTGTTAACAATATTAACTATATGTGTTAAACATTATTGTATTATCATTAAACACCTTTAATTTATTAACAATATTAACTATATGTGTTAAACATGCTTGTATTATCATTAAACATCGTTAACTTGTTAACAATATTAACTACATGTGTTAAACATGCTTGCATTATCTTTAAACACCTTTAACTTATTAACAATATTAACTATATGTGTTAAACATGCTTGTATTATCATTAAACACCTTTAACTTGTTAACAAAAACATATATTTCATAAATAAGTAAATATAAATTATATATATGAATGAGGTAGATCTCCACGACTTGATCAATTGAAAAGTAGCTCGCCTGCAGAAAAAGTGTGAGCACCCCTGGGTTAGAGTGTCCGCCCTGAGATCGGTAGGTTGTGAGTCATACCAAAGACTATAAAAATGGGACCCATTACCTCCCTGCTTGGCACTCAGCATCAAGGGTTGGAATTGGGGGTTAAATCACCAAAAATGATTCTCGGGCGCGGCACCGCTGCTCCCCTCACCTCCCAGGGGGTGATCAAGGGTGATGAGTCAAATGCAGAGGACACATTTCACCACACCTAGTGTGTGTGTGACAATCATTGGTACTTTAACTTTAGTTCCTTAAATTGGAGAACATCAGGCTGGCATTGAACGGCTGTTCTGTGAAGTTTCAAAAAGTATGGTGTGGTTTCCTAAAATATGTTAAACAAACTGATCTCAAATCTAACCGCAGTTGAAAAGTAATTGACAGGTAGATAATTGATTAGCCTTTTGTTTGTGTTTGTGTATTGTACTGTGTTGGAGACATTCAGGAGAAGTGTTGTTGTCTGTAGCTTCATGTCAATATTTGCCTGGTGCATTTTTGTTTTATTGTATATATAATGTTTGTGGGTTACCTGTTTGGGAACATTTGACATGTGTTTCATTGTATTTCTGCAGTGTATACGAACAAAAATCCAATCACAAAATCGTTGTTGTCGTTTGTTTTGTTTACAAACTCAGGAAATAAGAGCCAATAATCGTCTTTGCTTTTTGAAAAATCTGAATCAGAATCCTTCGCCAGTGAGAGTTCACAAACTACAATTTTCTTTGGTGCAAAAGGTACTACAGGAAACATCAACTGGCAAAACTAAGATAATCAAAATAGAATAGAATTAAGAATAAAACATGGATAGGAACATGTTGCACTGTCGGCTTTGTCACACATTTTGTATTGTGTGACATACTTCTATTAAGTATGTAATAATAGAAGGGAATACGGTGTCATAATCTGGCAGCTCTGTTGCCGCCTATCGTCTTTTTGTTGCAGTGCACGGTTTCTGGGTCACGTGCGTGGCCGCCTGCGCGCACACCTGATACTCATTTCCTCCTGACTACTTAAGCTCTCCAGACCCTTTACTCGCCGCCGGTAGATTTCCTGATGATTCACTTTCTAGTCGTTTACACCTCCTCTGCTTTGGCTACACTCACGCTCCCTGTGGCTCAGTCTTAACTTTGCCGTTGTAGGGTTAATTATTATTCTCCATACCAAAGACTATAAAAATGGGACATTACCTCCCTGCTGGGCACTCAGCATCAAGAGTTGGAATTGGGGGTTAAATCACCAAAAATGATTCCCGGGCGCGGCCACCGCTGCTGCTCACTGCTCCCCTCACCTCCCAGGGGGTGATCAAGGGTGATGGGTCAAATGCAGAGAATAAATTCGCCACACCTAGTGTGTGTGTGACAATCATTGGTACTTTAACTTTTTAACTTTAACTTCTGTGTGCTATTTATATATACTTTTTTGTTATTACCCTTATTTATTTTTTCGCACTGCGTTGGGATTCTACTGTGGCTAAGCCGATCGTGACATAAGGAAATTATTTTAATATTTAATTGACATGGTTTCATCGCCATTCTGTGTTTTTTCGGATTATAATTGAGATAAAAATATAAACATTCAATGATCTTGAAAATGAGAAGTATCAGTATCAGTATTGGTATGACCAATACTGCTCCTGGTATTGGATCCATACCCAAATGTGTCACCCAAAACTGCAACATGGCTCAGGTAACCAAGTATTAACAGTAAATTAGCAAGTTGATTCATAATAGTTTAAAAAAATATATATATTCAGAAATACATCAACAGCTAAATTATTGTAACCCGTTTTGATATTGTTTTATTATCATTTATATGCCAAAAATATATATTGTGATATACACTATTTGGCCACCTGCCTTTACTCACATATGAACTTTGAAGTGCCATCCCATAGAATTGTCCAAAATGTTGTGGTATCCTGGAGCATTCAAAGTTCCTTTCACTGGAACTAAGGGGCCAAGCCCAAGTCCTGAAAAACCAACCCAACACCATAATTCCTCCTCCACCAAATTTCACACTCTGCACAATACAGTCCGAAATGTAGCGTTCTCCTGGCAACCTCCAAACCCAGACTGGTCCATCAAATTGCCAGATGGAAAAGCGTGATTCATCACTCCAGAAAAGGCGTCTCCACTGCTCTAGAGTCCAGTGGCGACGTGCTTTACACCACTGCATCCCACGCTTTGCATTGGACTTGGTGATGTATGGCTTAGATGCAGCTGATCGGCCATGGAAACCCATTCCGTGAAGCTCTCTGCATACTGTACGTGGGCTAATTGGAAGGTCACATGAAGTTTGGAGCTCTGTAGCAACTGACTGTGCAGAAAGTATTTGCATCCGCTGACCCCTCTCTGTCAGTTTACGTGGCCTACCGCTTCCTGGCTGAGTTGCTGTTGTTCCCAAACTCTTCCATTTTCTCCTAATAAAGCCGCCAGTTGACTTTGGAATATTTAGGAGCAAGGATATTTCACGACTGGATTTGTTGCATCCTATGACAGTTCCACGCTGGAAATCACTGAGAGCGGCCCATTCTTTCACTAATGTTTGTCGAAAGTCTCAATGCCTGAGTGCTTGATTTTATACACCTGTGGCCGGGCTAAGTGATTAGGACACCTGATTCTGATCATTTGGATGGGGGGCCAAATACTTTTGGCAATATAGTGTATATCATTATCGCAGGAGGCTGAACTATATACTGTATTGCAATGTACATTTTAGACCATATCGCCCATCCTTATTCATGACTATAGAAACCAATAGCCACAGTGTGACAAAGTGATTTTTTATTTATTTTTTTAAATGTCCTCAAAGCCTTTTTTTAAATTGCTACACTACTCTAAGCATGCACACGAGGCCACAAAGCAGGAGCTGAATTGCCCTAATGTGCTTTTCCACAAATGGCTACTCCATGCAACTGGTGCAAAAACTCAAAGTGACAAGGGAATCATTGGACCCTGCACTGAAAAATGACCACCTTGAAACAAACAAAAAAAAAAAGGCAGCTCAGTGTTTTTGTTCTCTGGCTGAGCTAAAAGCCATGTTTGGATTAGCAGGCCCCAGCAGTCTTTGTATGCTGCGCTGCTGGTAATGAAGACATGCAGCAGCAGTGTGTGTGCAGATACATTTAGGCTACTGGAGGGCAAACAGATGTATAAAGTCAGCGGTTCCTGCTGCTACAGCCTTCTTAAATGGCTCTTTGTAAATATTTGATGGTATTTATTGTTCAGTGTCCTGTGTGAAGTCAGGTTATTGCTTTGTTTATGCATTATTCATTGTGGCTCATTGACTTCTGGCTCACGCATGATAACAAAAATACCTTTACACTTTATGAAATAGCATATAATTTCAAGTTTTCATGGAGGCCTTTATAGTCAGTGACAAAGGAATAAAGGAGAAAATATAAGAAAAAGGACAAAAAAGGTTAAGTACAGATGTCTCCTTTAGTTATGACTGCAGTAGAGTTACCTCTTTAATGGTGGTAAAGAAATTGAATTAATTACTGTATATAAAAGCAGACATACAAAAGAAACAAGGTTAAATGACAAGTGGTGACTCAAGTGAGCGCTTTAAAGAAGGTTATATGACAGCTAGTTGAAAATTAAATAATAACATAATTAACAGCTGTATTATTTTTTTGTTAGGACGCTGTTTTACGATTCAATGGTAGCCAATCATATTTTAGATAAAAACATGTTGACGAATGCAGGAGAAAACTGTCTAATACCGACTGTTCCATTTCTGAACCACAGACTGAATAAAAATATGCTTTTATCCGCCATTTTGTGCCCGGCAGCACATCCATTGTAGGTGGGCTGATCGATTTCCGGTCGTTAGCTACTGTGCTACTTTGTTTTATGTTTTTTTTTTTTTTGCCCATTTATAACATTTTTGTAGCTCAACATGACTCCAAAGAAATTTCCCAGGAATATCCACAGCGTTGTCGACACTTCTCTTTGCCCCTCTCTTCCAGTGCACGCCAAGAAGAACAAGTAACAAGGTAAAGTGGATTTTATTTTTTTTCTGTATTCTTAATCATCATAGCAACCTGGCTGATAACGGTTTCAAACTGTGAGTGCACCACATGGCTAGTGACAGTTTGTGTGTGTGTGTCGGCAGGGCGTCTGCATGGGAGGACAGTTTAGCTTGTTGTTGTTTTTTGGGCTTTGTTGTTAAATAACGAGTTAATCCATCACCCTATTGTTATGTTTGTTTGATATACGGTACTGAATGGTGTTCAAAGAGTACAAACCTTTACTTAAATATGGACTTTTGTCCAGGCTGGAACCCATTATTCATATTTACATTGTTTCTTATGGAGAAGTTTGCCTCAATATACAAACTTTTCTATTCGCAAACGCGGTTCAAGAGCCTGTTTTCCTTAATTCTACCTCAACCAAAATAAAACTCCATCCATCCATCCATCCATTTTCTACCGCTTATTCCCTTTGGGGTCGCGGGGGGCGCTGGAGCCTATCTCAGCTACAATCGGGCGGAAGGCGGGGTACACCCTGGACAAGTCGCCACCTCATCGCTCCAATGTTTATCTAATTTTTACATCACAGTTGACTGTGTGAGATAACATGGTTGAAATTAAAGTTGTTATTTCTTTAGGTAAAGGGTGATGCAGTGTTATTCCGACTTGTAAACATTTTGGAAGTTGAAACATGAACTTTTTTTAAACATCCCGAGCCCACATTGCTGCACTGTGAAAATGGAATACTGGCGCAGACAAAAGGGCAAAGTGACTGGGGGAATAATGCGTCAATCAATCAGTGGATACAATTGCAGAATTGACTGTGACGGAGACAAACACCACTTAAAAAAGCCCTGGTGTGTTGCAGATATACCTTTATCTGAAAAGAATAGCAGACATGACTCTACACGGGCTGTTCAGTGGCTGACAATCAGGCAGACACCTCCCTGCTGCTGGAGATAACACCCGCTGTGGATACGGAAAGGGTGGGTGTGTGTCTGTGGGTGGAGCTCTTTATCTGATGAGTTTGCTTTGAATAGCCTAATGGAAAGCTTCATTTCTGCCAATATACGCCACTCTGTGACACCACAGATGACACCTAAAATAGTCTAAAGTACTGTCCATATATTACCTGGACTAACATTTGACCCAATTATTTCTGTAAAACCCTCGACTTTACACTATATCAGGGGTCGGCAACCCGCGGCTCTGGAGCCGCATGCGGCTCTTTAGCGCCGCCGTAGTGGCTCTCTGGAGCTTTTTCAAAAATGTATGACAAATGGAAAAAGATGAGGGGAAAAATTTTTTTTGTTTGTTTTAATATGGTTTCACAAACCTCCCTAATTGTTATAAAGCACATTGTTTATATTAAACATGCTTCACTGATTCGAGTATTTGGCGAGCGCCGTTTTGTCCTACTAATTTTGGCGGTCCTTGAACTCACCGTAGTGTATAACTTTCTCCGACTTTCTAGGTCTAGGACGTGTTTTATGCCACTTCTTTTTCTATCTCATTTTGTCACTGCATGACTGCAAGCTAATCGATGCTAACATGCTATTTAGGCTAGCAATATTATGCATCATTATGCCTCATTTGTAGGTATATTTGAGCTCATTTCGTTTCCTTTAAGTCCTCTTAATTCAATGTATATCTCATGACACACTATCATGTAATATGGCTTTTAATTTTTTGCTGCTCCATACAGATTTGTTTTTGTATTTTTGGTCCAATATGGCTCTTTCAACATTTTGGGTTGCCGACCTCTGCACTATATTGATAAGCATTTGGACAAAAGGCTTTGACAACTTTGTTCTAGTTCATCTTGTAGATGTTGGATGGGCTTTGGAGTCCGGCTCTCAAGTTTTTCCACAACAAACTCTTCCAAGCTTGCCTTCATAGACCTTATTTTGTGCACTGGGGTACAATTATAATGGAGTAGAAAAAATAAATAATTACCGGTAATTAAATGTGTCAATAATTAATTATAATTTTAATTAAATACATACATTTGTCATTAAATGTGTCATTATAAATATTATTTATTCATGTAAATATTTATTTAAAAATTTTTTTATATATATTTTTAGATCCTGCGGAGTATGCGAAAGTTAGATCTGCGGACTCAGAGCATGTAGCAGTTAAGAGTAGAGATATTTATTGAAGTTGTCTAAGTTATTACAGATACTGTACAGTAATCTATTTATTTATATGTTGGGCGGTATAGCTCGGTTGGTAGAGTGGCCGTGCCAGCAACTTGAGGGTTGCAGGTTCGATCCCCGCTTCCGCCAGCCTAGTCACTGCCGTTGTGTCCTTGGGCAAGACACTTTACCCACCTGCTCCCAGTGCCACCCACACTGGTTTAAATGTAACTTAGATATTGGGTTTCACTATGTAAAGCGCTATATAAATATAATTCACTTCACTTGACTATATCTGCACCTTATTGCTCTTTTATCCTGCACTACAACGAGCTAATGCAACAACATTTTGTTCTTATCTGTTCTGTAAAGTTCTAATTTGAATGACAATAAAAGGAAGTCTAAGTCTAAGTTATTTCCGCACTTTCCGACTTTTGGAACAATTTCCCTTGTAGATCAATAAAGTTTGTCTAACTCTAAGTCTAAGATATCAACAAGTATTCCGCCACTTCTCCAGTCAAAAGGTCCGGCAGAAACAATTTTTCAATTCAATTTAATTCAATGTATCTATTGGAAACATGTCAAAACTTCACAAGCACACGTTTTGCTCAAGGGATCAACCGTGCAAAAGGAGTGGGAAGAAGCAGAGCTTGATAGGTCGCACCCCTGTGCCGTAAGCAGCAAAAAAACCAAAAAAAAATACAAAACAAAGAAAGAAAAACCTAAACCACACATGAGCGAGCACTTTGGCAACAGAGGTAAGGAAAAAAATGGAAGTGTCTAGTAACCAATCAGGCATTAGGACCTGGCCTCTGACATAAAATAAATTCATGAACTACTGAGTTGTGAAACAATCAATTCAATGATTGGATATTAAATTCAATAACTGATTAAATTATTCAAAATAATCTTAAATATTGAAATGATTACATATATAAAGTTACTTTTACATTACATAAACTAATGACACATTTAATGACACATTCTGTATTTAAATACAAAATATAATTAATTATTGACATATGCATATGTAAGTAATTATTTAGATATTTATATATTCATAACATTTTGTCCAATTTGATACATTTTTGCCAATTAGACACCGAAAAGTATGGCATGCAAATATCTGTATGTCATAAGAAGAGGACTGCAGATTTCACTGATTCTACTAATCGAGTAATCTATCAATTAGATTGTCCAATTATTGAGTAATCGGATAAAAAAATGCGTATTTCAGGAAAAATAGTTGAAATAAATAATTTTCTTTCGTCATTCTTCTTCTCTAATAAATCATCAATATTGAAATTGCACTTTTAACATGAGTGCAAAATAGATTTTTACATACATATTTTTTTCATTCCTAAAATTGTATTGTTATACCCATTAAAACAACAGATTATAAATTGATGCTTTTTTCCTAATCAAACTAATCAATTACCATATTTTCCGGACCATAGGGCGCGCCGGATTATAAAGGATTATAGATTATATATATATATTTTTTTATCTAAATGGAAAACACTTCCTTGTGGTCTACATAACATGTAATGGTGGTTCTTTGGTCAAAATGTTGCATAGATTATGTTTTACAGATCATCTTCAAGTCGCTTTCTGACAGTCGCTTCCGGATACGCCGTTTTGTGGGCGGTCTTATTTACGTGGCTCACCTTTGGCAGCATCTTTCCCCCCGTAATCTTTGTTGTAGCGGTGTAGCGTGCAAGGACGGGAGTGGAAGAAGTGTCAAAAGATGGAGCTAACTGTTTTAATGACATTCAGACTTTACTTCAGTCAATAACGGAGCAGCATCTCCTCATCCGTGGCTCACTAGTGCAACAACAAGGCCGTAAAAGTGTGACGTAAAAAGCCGTCCAACCGGAACTCTCAAATAACTAAAGTTCCTTGGGTGAATAATGTACACTCACTACACCGGTATGTTTTAGCGCTTTCATGGCGAGTTTACTGACAGATATAAGTAAGAACTTTACACTACTTTATATTAGAAATGGCAACAGCGGAGGATGAATGTCCCATAACAAGAAGATAGAGAAAAAGAAGAAGCTTATCGACTATGGCGGACGCACGCAAGTTTTCAGGACTTATGCAGATCCCAAATACAGATCAGCAGGTACCAGAAGGTAAGAAAAGTCCCTTTCGCATAATATTGTGAAACAAAACGCCTGATAATATGTCTTACCTTATACACACACCATAATAATACACGTATGTTGAAGCACAGTACAATCCATCAAGCGGTGCGGCTTCATAGCTTACCAAAATCGTACTCAAACATTTTAATAGATTTTTGAGCGCCGTGTGTAATGTTCTATATTTTCAATAGAACATATACCATTTTTGTGTTTGCTTGAATCATATTGCAGTCTACACGTATCTCTTATGTGTGACAGCCATCTATTGGTCACACTTCTCATTTCACCATGTACCAAAGAAAATAGCTTCGAGGTCAGTAAGCACAACCAAAATTATTCCGTAAATTGGGCGCACCGGGTTATAAGGCGCACCGTCGAGTTTTGAGAAAATGAAAGGATTTTAAGTGCGCCTTATAGTCCGAGAAATACGGGAATTGTTGCAGCCTTAGATGTAAATGGTTAAAATGTGGGTACCGTATTTTTCGGAGTATAAGTCGCACCGGAGTATAAGTCGCACCTGCCGAAAATGCATAATAAAGAAGGAAAAAAACATATAAGTCGCACTGGAGCCCGGCCAAACTATGAAAAAAAAACTGCGACTTATAGTCCGAAAAATACGGTAGTCATAAAGCTTTTTTCTTGTCAGTTAATAAACAGGAAAAAATATTACACACATGCACGCACGCGCACACACACACGCACGCACGCACGCACGCACGCACGCACGCACGCACGCACACACAATGTCATGATAACAGGAGGACATGATAAATGATGGACACTGACCCTGAGCAGCAGACAACTGAAAACCTACATATTAGTCTATGAACTATTTCTATTCCACATCCACACACGGTCTGGGCGGTGTCCTCGTCATGCAAGACCATAATGAAAAGCTGCTGTCTCCCCTGGCCTCATTTATCACGGCGGCTCTAATGGAGGGTGAGATGCCACAGCAATGTCACAGCGTAAGTGTGCCTGATGGATGTGATGTGAGTAGTGGGAGGAGTCAGGCACTGGCATTAACACTCCATGAGCTGGGCTGGAAAAGATAGTGAGAAAGATTGGCCGTAACACAATACGACACGCTCTAACTATCTCCGTCATGCTGCTCAAGTGATTAATAGAGAAATATGGAATAAGATAACTTGTGGGTGAAATTGCCGTAATTCCTCACAGCAAACAGTTGTCCATAATAATTTAGTTGTGTGATACAAGCTTTTCAGGCATAGTCTGTGTTAGTCACACTTTAATATTAGTGGTGTGGCGGTACGCCATAATCATCGTTCGGTTTTAAGGTCACCGTTTCCTTCATTTTTGGTACAGGATGGGATCAAAATGCAAAAAATAACACTGGCTTTTGTGTTAAAATATTTTTTTTCGTTTAAACATAAAAACGTGTTTATATAAGTTAAAATTGGGGTATGTCGTTTATTAATGGGGAAAGACTCTAATGTCTCGTTAGATAGCGGTCAATCAGTGAGTTTATCGAAGTGCAGTTACAAGTCACCAGTCAAGACGTGAAAAAACGTCTTGAAAAACGAAAATTTACGTTTTTAAAAAATGTTAACACTAGCCGTCGAGAGTTTTACCACAATTATCATGAATATGGTAATATTGAACAAATGGACAGATGTTGATAGTCCAACTCATACTGACTGGTATACACATAATGATATCAGTAGAAAAAAAACTGCATTTAGTTTAGATAATAATGAGTCATAAATTGGTATATGGGATCCAGTATTTAAAAATTGTTTTAACTATTAAATTAACCTAAAATATGACTTATTTTATCTATGTGGAAAATATTGGACACAATGTGTTGTCAAGCTTATGTGATGCAATGCAAGTTTAAGCCACCGTGACACTATTGTTCATTTTATTTTACTGTTTTTATTAGATTTTTTTATAAATGTCTGTAATGATAATGTAAATGAGGGATTTCTAATTACTGCTATGTTGGAATTCTAATTAATATTGATACTGTTGTTGATATTATTCATTTTGTTTGACTACTTTTGGATTGTTTTGTGTCATGTTTGTGTGTCCTCTCAATTGCTCTGTTGATTGCTATTCTGAATGTTGCTGGGCCGCGTTTGGTTTTGGAATTGGAATTGTATTATTAGGTATTATTTTGTTGGACTGATAATAATAATAAAAAAAATAATAATGAAAAAAAAAATTACATGTTGATCGTTACCTCCCTAATATACTGTTTTATAAATCGTTCATGTCATGAAGTTATTTAATTACAGTACACGCTTTGCTTTCATTTTGTCCACAGGCAAATATACAAGAGTGTGCAATTCATGACACACACGGGCAATGAACATTCTCCTCCATGTGCGCTTGAATTTAAAATATAATTCACACATTATTGTGCATTAAATAAATCACTATTAATGCACAGATAAGTTATAATGAAACAGAATTAGATTTTGGCGGACAAAAACAGCTTCTGGTTAGCTTGAGTCATGACTTGCTATAGTGCCAACAAGAATCCGGACCCTCTTCTGTTATTAAAGTCTCTTTAAAAAAAAAATAAAACATTTGCTCAGAATATATCCCCATGCATCAAAAATGTCCCACATAAGCCTTTCAAACGAGCAATCTATGGTTTTAGCATCTTTGATGTGCATAATGTTCAAAGTGGCCGACTCGTATGTTTTGCATTTGTTCCTTTAATGTACAGTCAATGAAACACAAATATTTTTTGTACTGGTGAAATGGGTCCTATAAATTTGATTCATTATGCCCTTAAAAAAAGTCTAAAAAGGCTTTATTTTACTTTTTGAAACTTGTAGAGACCTTCAATTCAAAATAGGCAGTGCGAGTGTGTCTGATTTGCTCTGATATCGTATTGGATTGATATTGGCCAAAACTCGACATTGTATCGGAAGTGAAAAGGTTGCATTGGGACACTGGTAACAGACACATCATCTCTTGAACAAACAAATCCTGTCAACTATACCGTTAACCACGCTATACTGTTGGATAAGCTCAGAGCAATCGGATTTGACAAAACCTCATCGAGCTGGATGCAATCTTACTTGGAGGGGAGGGAACAGTGAGCTGTGGAGTCCCCCACAGCAGTATATTGGGGCCTTTACTGTTCCTAGTATACATAAACGACTTGTCATCGGCATGCGACTGTGAATTGTTCTTGTTTGCGGATGACTCGGCCTTGCTGGTTTAAGACAAGGACAAGTCACAGGTGGAGAAAATCCTCAGTGCTGAACTCTGTAGAACTTGCACCTGGCTCGCTGACAACAAGCTATCCATACACTTGGGTAAAACGGAATCCATCCTGTTTGGGTCCCACATCAACCTTAAGAAAGTCAATGACTTCACTATAAAAGTGGGTGACATTGTTATCACCAGGAAGGATGAGGTCACCTACCTAGGTTCCATTCTAGAGGCTAATCTTTCCTGTGATAAAATGGCAACCAAGGTAATCAAAAAGGTCAACCAACGAACGAGATTTCTCTATAGAATCTCCTCTCTGGTCAACAAAAGCACCATGAGGATTCTAGCGGGAACTCTCGTTCAACCCTTTTTCGATTACGCATGCACCTCCTGGTACCCTACCACCTCCAAAACCCTCAAATCTAAACTCCAAACACCCCAGAACAAGCTAGTCAGATTACTTCTAGACCTCCACCCCATATCCCACCTCACTCCTACCCACTTCTCCAAAGTGGGCTGGCTCAGGGTGGAGGACAGAGTTAAACAACTTGCACTGAGCCTAGTCTATAAAATCCGCTACACCTCCCTGATACCGAAGTACATGTCAAACTACTTCCTTAACGTAAATGACCTCCATAACCACAACACCAGGGAGAGCTCCACTAACCACGTTAAACCCAGATTCCGATCTAACAAAGGTCTTAACTCATTCTATTTTTATGCCACATCAATGTGGAATGCGCTCCTAACAGGTATAAAAGAAAGGGCATCTCTATCCTCCTTCAAAACCGCAATTAAAGTATACCTCCAGGCAAGTTCAACCCTAAACTAACACCCTTCCCGGATTGTTAATAATCAAACGTAAACAATCAAATGTAGATACTTTTCTTATGCCTTCTGATCTCTCTCTCTCTCTCTCTATGTCCACTACTTGCTGTACATATCCTACCAAGTCAGACCTACACTGTTTCAATATCCATTTCTCTGTTTTCAATTGTTGATGACTGATGATAACAACCAAATCTAACCCCCCCCCCTCCACACCCCGAATTGTAAATAATGTAAATATATACCCTGATGATTATCTTGTGTTATGACCGTATTATGATGATAGTATATATCTGTATCAGGAGTGGACCCCGACTTAAACAAGTTGAAAAACTTATTCGGGTGTTACCATTTAGTGGTCAATTGTGCGGAATATGTACTTCACTGTGCAACCTACTAATAAAAGTCTCAATCAATCAATCAAAAACTCATGTGTTAATTGGTACAAGTCATAAAACACGCAGGAAATAATTGAACTAACTTCAGTTTGGACATTTTCTGGTACAAAAAAAAAAGTACTTTCTTGTTCTGTACTGAGCTAACATTATGCATCCAATTCCAAAGATGAAAAAAAAGCTAAGCATGTCAGCATTGGAAAACTAATTTGTAGGCGTTTCATTTACAAGAGAAGTTATTTCTTGAGGGAATCCATTGATCTTTGCTTGGTTGCCAAAGGAGCAAATCAATGCAACGGCTGTGTTTCGTCGTTCATTTGGATTGGGAACAAAAAAGAAATTTGGCCCGCGTGTTGACTAATGTCTTTCAAAAATTTATCGGAGATCAATTTTGACGGTACTGTCACTTTGGAGCCGGGTCACGGGTCAGGTATTCGACATGAGGGATTTCAGGGACTTCTCCCAGCAGATCGGAAAGCTCAAAGGCAGCAAAGTCAGAAATGTCCGCCTGCTACCTGATCCAATTTTCCATTACTGTCTCCTTTAATCGCAGTGTCTGACAGGAAATGATGAAAGGGTGTTGAAGGGGGAGAGGATGGGATTTGTGAGCAGAGGGTTAGAGTCCTAGAGAGATGTAGCTATGTGTGAAATGCGATGACATTGGCGGCGAGCCTTGGGATGTTTCCCAATTCGGTTGTTGCTTCACACCAAATTGTTTACTTGCTTCACAGAGAACATCAAAAAGAAGCTGCGACACACAAATTGACAAGCTATCCATGGTGACGCCGGGTGGAGAGTGGACATTTGTGTGTTTCCCCAAAAAGGGCCGGGGAGATTGGCAAAGTACAAATGATGTAAGCCGGGCAGAAGATGTGCTGGACAGGTATTAAAACGCCATTAAAACACCTACTCAGTGGCCTAGTGGTTAGAGTGTCCGCCCTGAGATCAGTAGGTTGTGAGTTCAAACCCCGGCCGAGTCATACCAAAGACTATAAAAATGGGACCCATTACCTCCCTGCTTGGCACTCAGCATCAAGGGTTGGAATTGGGGGTTAAATCACCAAAAATTATTCCCGGGCACGGCACCGCTGCTGCCCACAACACAACACACAAAATAAACATGTGAAGTTCACTTCATTAAGTTATTCCTCATCCACGAATCCCTCGAATTCTTCTTCAGTGTCCGAATTAAACAGTTGGGCGGATACGGCATCCAACCGTCTCGTCGAAGTCGTCATTAATCGAGTCAGTGTCGCTGCTGCTCTATTCCGACTGATCGTCTTAAGTTTAAACTCTGCGTCGTAAGTGTGTCTCTTACTAGGAGCCATTTTGGGGTCTTTACATAAACAAACAAATGGAAATCAAAACGGCACGCCTCGCGCAGTCATATATACCAGCATGCACCGCGCGCTTCTTCTTCTACGGGGGCGGCTGCTTAGTGGTTAGAGTGTCCGCCCTGAGATCGGTAGGTTGTGAGTTCAAATACCAAAATACCAAAGACTATAAAAATGGGACCCATTACCTCCCTGCTTGGCACTCAGCATCAAGGGTTGGAATTGGGGGTTAAATCACCAAAAATTATTCCCGGGCGCGGCCACCGCTGCTGCCCACTGCTCCCCTCACCTCCCAGGGGGTGATCAAGGGTGATGGGTCAAATGCAGAGAATAATCTCGCCACACCTAGTGTGTGTGTGTGACAATCATTGGTACTTTAACTTTAACTTTTTAAGAACTTCTTCCTCTACGGGGGAAAATGAAGACGGGGGAAAATGAAGTCGGCGGCTGCTTACCGTAGTTGCGATTGATTTATTGATTGAAACTTTTACCTGTTGGAGGCTCAATATTGGTCCATATATAAGGCGCACCGGATTATAAGGCGCACTGTCAGCTTTTGACAAAATTGGAGGTATTTAGGTGCGCCTCATAGTGCGGAAAATACGGTAAGTAAAACGCCAACTTCTGCATACCTGCCAACGACTACGCTTTTCCCGTAGTGAGTACGGTTTTTGATAATCCATTGCGGCTTACGACTGCAGTGGTAGAAAATACAGTTTTCAAATTAAAAATAATTAACTTAAAAATCGAAACTACGTAGCTTAACTACCGTATTTTTCGGAGTATAAGCCGCTCCGGAGTATAAATCGCACCGGCTGAAAATGCATAATAAGGAAAAAAAAACATATATAAGTCGCACTGGAGTATAAGTCGCATTTTTGGGGGAAATTTATTTGATAAAACCCAACACCAAGAATAGACATTTG
The DNA here is from genome assembly GCF_033978685.3 of Nerophis lumbriciformis. NCBI lineage: Eukaryota > Metazoa > Chordata > Actinopteri > Syngnathiformes > Syngnathidae > Nerophis > Nerophis lumbriciformis. The sequence continues at coordinate 10,235,127 of NC_084562.2, read as the reverse complement.
AAAGGCAATTTAAAATAAATAAAGAATAGTGAACAACAGGCTGAATAAGTGTACGTTATATGAGGCATAAATAACCAACTGAGAACGTGCCTGGTATGTTAACGTAACATATTATGGTAAGAGTCATTCAAATAACTATAACATATAGAACATGCTATACATTTACCAAACAATCTGTCACTCCTAATCGCTAAATCCCATGAAATCTTATACGTCTAGTCCAGGGGTCGGCAACCTTTACCAGTCAAAGAGCCATTTTGACCAGTTTCACAAATTAAAGAAAACAATGGGAGCCACAAAAATCTTTTGAATTTTAAAATGAAATAACACTGCATACAAAGTTTTTTTTTTGCTTTGTGCTATGTATTAACCAAGGGTCTCAGACACACGGCCCACACCTTAATATGAACATTGAATGTTAGTGCGGCCCGCGGGTTTTATATAATGGCGCGTGACAGCGTCATACTTGTCTACCCTCCCGATTTATCCGGCAGACTACGAATTTCAGGTAAACTATTCTCTCGAACGTGCCGTGATGGTACAGCATTTAGCGCCCACCACACAGGTTACACTGACGGTGGCGGTGTAAAAAACTTTAACACTCTTACTAATAATGCGCCACACTGTGAACCCACACCAAACAAGAATGACAAACACATTTCGGGAGAACATCTGCACCGTAACACAACAGAACAAATACCCAGAATCCCATGCAGCCCTAACTCTTCCGGGCTACATTATACACCCCCGCCCACCTCAACCGACGCACGGGGGGGGGGTTTGATGTGTGAGGGAGCAGGGTTGGGGTGGGGGCGGGGTTTGGTGGTAGCAGGGGTGTATAATGTAGCCCGGAAGAGTCAGGGCTGCATGGATTGTGGGTATTTGTTCTGTTGTGTTTATGTTGTGTTAAGGTGCAGATGTTCTCCCGAAATGTGTTTGTCATTCTTGTTTGGTTTTGGTTCAAAGTGTGGCGCATTATTAGTAAGAGTGTTAAAGTTGTTTTATATGGCCACCGTCAGTGTAACCTGTGTGGCTGTTGAGCAAGTATGCCTTGCTGTCACTTACGTGTGCAAGCAGAAGATGCATATTACAAGAGGCAGAGCTGGCACGCTGTTTATACAGATTGTAGAGGGCGTTAAATGCTGTACCATCATGGTACGTCCTTATAATTTCTGTAAGGGTGAAAATCAGAGAATATTAATCCCGGGAGTTTTCTGCGAGAGGCACTGAAATGCGGAAGTCTCACGGGAAAATCGGCAAGTATGCAGCTGAGCCGCATCAGAGTGATCAAAGAGCCGCATGCGGCTCCGGAGCCGCGGGTTGCCGACCCCTGGTCTAGTCTCTTACGTGAATGAGCTAAATAATATTATTTTATATTTTACGGTAATGTGTTAATAATTTCACATATAAGTCGCTCCTGAGTATAAGTCGCACCGGCCAAACTATGAAAAAACTGCGACTTATAGTCCGAAAAATCTGGTACATTTCCCAGTAGCTTGGCAGTAGCTTTGCTCTTGTTAAAAAAGTAGCGATTTCCGTAGCTTAGCTATTTTTAGACCCATGTAGCGGTTAGCTAAGCTACATGCTACAAAAGAAGAGAGAGGGAGAAGAGAAAAAGAACTGGATTTGTGCAACTCTACGGGCAGGGGACAACATACGGTGAAGATAAATGATTGGTTGGTGTACGTCAGTGTTTTTCAACCACTGTGTGCTGTGGGAGATTATCTAATTTCACCTATTTGGGTTAAAGATATTTTTTGCAAAGCAGTAATTATAGTCTGCAAATTATGTGTTGTTGTTGCGTGTCGGTGCTGTCTAGAGCTCGGCAGAGTAACCGTGTAATACTCTTCCATATCAGTAGGTGGCAGCCAGTAGCTAATTGCTTTGTAGATGTCAGAAACAGCGGGAGGCAGCATGCAGGTAAAAAAGGTGTCTAATGCTTAAACCAAAAATAAACAAAAGGTGAGTGCCCCTAAGAAAAGGCATTGAAGCTTAGGGAAGGCTATGCAGAACAAAACTAAAACTGAACTGGCTACAAAGTGAACAAAAACAGTGAATGAAGTCGACTATCGCGATGTTGAGCTACTGTCAGAGAGGTATTTAACAATGTTTATTGTTGTCATTTGCAGTAGAGTAGAACTGCATTGCTTCATACTCTAATCCATGGGTGTCAAACTCTGGCCCGCGGGCCAAATTTGGCCCGTCGTGTAATTTCACTTGGCCCTTGAGGCAATATCAAATTAACACTAGAGCTGGCCCGCCGATTATATACACCGCATTCACCGCTAATTCTCATACTTGCCAACCCCCCCGGGAGACTCCCAACTCTCAGTGCCCCTCCCGAAAATGTATTTGTTCTGTTGTGTTTATGTTGTGTTACAGTGCGGATGTTCTCCCAAAATGTGTTTGTCATTCTTGTTTGGTCTGGATTCACAGTGTGGCGTAGATTTCTAACAGAGTTAAAGTTGTTTGTACGGGCACTCTCAGTGTAACCTGTATCGCTGTGGATCAAGTATGCGTTGCATTTACGTGTGTGTACGTGCAGGAGCCGCACATATTTTGTGACTGGGCCGGCACGTTGTTAGAATTGATGAAAAGTGAACGTGACAACAGCTCGTAGAGGACATTAAAGGTAGTGCCTTTAAGGCACGCCCCCAAGACTGTGGTCCGGGTGTACTACGAGACATAATGACTGATGAACTTCTTCGTTCGATAATGAAGGTTGCCTCAGCTCAAAGCCTGAGCCCCGACATTAATGAACTAGCATCCAAGAAAAGATGGCAGGTATCTGGCTTGGTCACATCAGATTAGATCAGTGTGTTGCAAACTGAGCAGTTTAAAGTCCTGAATGGTTGTTTTATTCATTGTTATTTTATTTTCAATTTTATAAACCTGTGGAAAAAGTTCATGTTGATATTTACCTCTGAAGGCTGCAAATAGAAAAGAGGCATTCAATTTTTATTTAAATTGTATTTGATATGCTATTGATATTTTTTAATTATTATTATTATTATTTGAAACTCGATTTTGCATGTCACTATAAAGTTATATAAGCCTTGCTTGTTCAATATTCAATGCAAAACTTGTTTGGGTCCCTATTAAAAGGTTAATTTGTTCAACCTTGGCCCGCGGCTTTGTTCAGTTTTAAAATTTGGCCCACTCTGTATTTGAGTCTGACACCCCTGCTCTAATCACTTAGTTCTAACATTTCAGACCACTAAAATATAATGAATAGAGAGAAAATATTTTGGCTTGTCGAATGTACCTTGCACAGTGAGTTGGGCCTGGGCTTCGATAGTTGCGTTGGTGTTGTCAGCCACACAGGTATAGATGCCATCGTCGTCTTTGGTCAGATTGGAAATCTTAAGACTGCCACCGCCGAGCAATTCCACTCGACCCTCACTGCAAACAGAAAAAAACAAAACAAAGTCAAGACTTCGCTGGCAGTTCTTTTTTTATACGACCTGTGGAAACTGATATAATCACCAGATTTGGAGGATGTTCATTCAGTTGTTTAATTTTGTCGAAAAAAAGCAGAAAACAGATATGACCCAAAACTATAGTCATTTCAAATGGTACTCAAAGCGCTTTGAGTACCTTGAAGGTAGAAAAGCGCTATACAAGTATAACCCATTTATCATTTATTTATTTATAACTTACTGGCTTAACAGAAATCAAGAGACTTAATTGTGCTAGAAAGAATTTCATTATTAGATCAAACAAAATGAAAATATGGAATCTCTGAATTCTAAGGAAAAATATATGGAATCACACCTGCTTTCGATTAAATGTGTTCATTAGCTTTCGAGAGCTGTTGCACCAGGTGGATTGACATGAATCATGACTCCACGAAAGATATCAATTGAAACAAAAGAAGGATTATCAAACTTCTTCAAGAAGGTAAACCCTCACTAAATAATTGATTGATTGTACTTAGTCAGCTGTGTCTAAAATATGGACCGAGCACAAACAACATGGGAAGGTTGCAAAATGCAAACATACTGGTAGACCAAGGAAAACATACATTTACCAATTTATTTTCTTGATTTATTTTAGTGTTTCTTAAAGTTGCCATTTGAAATGATTATAGTCGCGTGTTATGTCTGCTATCTGCTTTTTTTCTGCAAATTTAAACTAAAAGAACATCCCCCGAGACCGGTGATTCTATAGTTTTGCCAGAGGTTGCCGTATTAATGGCTTCAGGACTTTCAGGCTCCAGACCTTACAATGACTGTTTGTGTAATCACATCTACCAATTTAGTAGAAACTAATTTCAGCTGTTATTCCCTGAAGCATATTCTTAGTGGAGGTTTCAGCTTGGGTGATGCACCCTGCTGGGCAATGCTCAACTCCCTTCCTTTTTAATCCTCCTCATATCAAGCAAAAAAATGACAACCCACCAAAAACATTTGGTTTAACGTGAAATATTTACAAAATGTTTGGGGAAATATGGAAATCTGATAGAAGTCAATGCAAGAAGCACAAAGGGTATTGTGTAGTAATTTCTGTGCGTGAGACAACAGCGTGTGGTAGTACAATATTATCGACTGTATTTGTTACATCGCCTCGAGTTTTCATTTTCTTTCATCAGCTAACAATTAACCCAGATGGCACACATCTACTGAATGACATAGTAGGAGTCGAACATCAAGGACAAGAAGAACGGATATTTATAAAGTCATTTTTCATTCAGTGTGTGTGTGTGTGTGTGTGAAATAAAACTATTCTATGGACATTTACACACTGTCAAATATTTGATCTTGCAACACACTAGAAAAACTATACAGCAGTACATCGGCTTTCCTATGCCCCACTTTTACTATGATTAGGGTTTAACAATGATGCTGTACCGCCAAATACAAACCCTGTTTCCATAGGAGTTGGGAAATTGTGTTAGATGTAAATATAAACGGAATACAATGATTTGCAAATCGTTTTCAACCCATATTCAGTTGAATATGCTACAAAGACAACATATTTGATGTTCAAACTGATAAATATTTTTTTTTTTTTGCAAATAATCATTAACTTTAGAATTTGATGCCAGCAACACGTGACAAAGAAGTTGGGAAAGGTGGCAATAAATACTGATAAAGTTGAGGAATGCTCATCAAACACTTATTTGGAACATCCCACAGGTGTGCAGGCTAATTGGGAACAGGTGGGTGCCATGATTGGGTATAAAAACAGCTTCCCAAAAAATGCTCGGTCTTTCACAAGAAAGGATGGGGCGAGGTACACCCCTTTGTCCACAACTGTGTGAGCAAATAGTCAAACAGTTTAAGAACAACGTTTCTCAATGTGCAATTGCAAGAAATTTAGGGATTTCAACATCTACGGTCCATAATATCATCAAAAGGTTCAGAGAATCTGGAGAAATCACTCCATGTAAGCGGCATGGCCAGAAACCAACATTGAATGACCGTGACCTTCGATCCCTCAGACGGCACTGTATCAAAAACAGACATCAATCTCTAAAGGATATCACTACATGGGCTCAGGAACACTTCAGAAAACCACTGTCACTAAATACAGTTTGTCGCTACATCTGTAAGTGCAAGTTAAAGCTCTACTATGCAAAGCGAAAGCCATTTATCAACAACATTCAGAAACACCGCCGGCTTCTCTGGGCCCGAGATCATCTAAGATGAACTCATACAAAGTGGAAAAGTGTTCTGTGGTCTGACGAGTCCACATTTCAAATTGTTTTTGGAAATATTCGACATCGTGTCATCCAGACCAAAGGGGAAGCGTACCATCCAGACTGTTATCGACGCAAAGTTCAAAAGCCAGCATCTGTGATGGTATGGGGGTGCATTAGTGCCCAAGGCATGGGTAACTTACACATCTGTGAAGGCACCATTAATGCTGAAAGGTACATACAGGTTTTGGAACAACATATGCTGCCATCTAAGCGCCGTCTTTTTCATGGACGCTCCTGCTTATTTTAGCAAGACAATGCCCAGCCACATTCAGCACGTGTTACAACAGCGTGGCTTCGTAAAAAAAGAGTGCGGGTACTTTCCTGGACCGCCTGCAGTCCAGACCTGTCTCCCATCAAAAATGTGTGGTGCATCATGAAGCGTAAAATACGACAGCGGAGACCCCGGACGGTTGAACGACTGAAGCTCTACATAAAACAAGAATGGGAAAGAATTCCACTTTCAAAGCTTCAACAATTAGTTTCCTCAGTTCCCAATCGTTTATTGACTGTTGTTAAAAGAAAAGGTGATGTAACACAGTGGTGAACATGCAATTTGTTCAATGAACAATGGAGACAGCAAAGAAGAAAGCTGTAGGTGGGAAGCGGTGTATTGCGGGCGGCTGTAGCAACACAAACACAGCCGGTGTTTCATTGTTTAGATTCCCGAAAGATGACAGTCAAGCTTTACCATTAGCCTGTGGAGAACTGTGACAACAGAGACTCTTACCAGGAGGACTTTGAGTTGGATACGCAGACGCGGTACCGTGATTACGCATGCAGCTGCGGCTTCCAAACATTTGATCGCTTGCCCGTACGTGCGTGCCGCTATGTGCATGTCACGTACGTAACTTTGGGGACTTTGGGGAAATATATGTGCTGTATGAACTTTGAGGAGGTGAACGGTACTTTGGGCTGTGGGATTGAGTGTGTTGTGCAGGTGTTTGAGTTGTATTGGCGGGCTATATGGACGGGAGGGGGGAGGTGTTTGTTATGCGGGATTAATTTGTGGCATATTAAATATAAGCCTGGTTGTGTTGTGGCTAATAGAGTATATATATGTCTTGTGTTTATTTACTGTTTTAGTCATTCCCAGCTGAATATCAGGTCCCACCCGCCTCTCACAGCATCTTCCCTATCTGAATCGCTCCCACTGCCCTCTAGTCCTTCACTCTCACTTTCCTCATCCACAAATCTTTCATCCTCGCTCAAATTAATGGGGAAATCGTCGCTTTCTCGGCCCGAATCGCTCTCGCTGCTGGTGGCCATGATTGTAAACAATGTGCAGATGTGAGGAGTTCCACAACCTGTGACGTCACGCGCATATCGTCTGCTACTTCCGGTACAGGCAAGGCGACCAAAAGTTGCGAACTTTATCGCCGATGTTCTTTACAGCAAAAATATGGCAATATCGCGAAATGATCAAGTATGACACATAGAATGGACCTGCTATCCTCGTATAAATAAGAAAATCGCATTTCAGTAGGCCTTTAAATGTGTGGACAATGCTGAAGAAACAAGTCCATGTCAGAAAACCAACAAATTTAGCTGAACTGCACCGATTTTGTCAAGAGGAGTGGTCAAAAAAATCAACCAGAAGCTTGTGGATGGCTACCAAAAGCGCCTTATTGCAGTGAAACTTGCCAAGGGACATGTAACCAAATATTAACATTGCTGTATGTATACTTTTGACCCAGCAGATTTACTCACATTTTCAGTAGACTCATAATAAATTCATAAAAGAACCAAACTTTATGAATGATTTTTGTGACCAACAAGTATGTGCTCCAATCACTCTATCACAAAAAAGTAAGAGTTGTAGAAATGATTGGAAACTCAAGACAGCCATATGTTCTTTACAAGTGTATGTACACTTTTGATCACGACTGCAAATATTTTATGAAGGTTGAAAAGTTACTTAGTCCTACTTTACCTATTTACACTTGATCCCACAAATACACAATTAACCAGTGACTATTCTATATTGAACAGCATCAACTCTGATTTCCCCAATTCGTCCAAAGGGAAGCGATGTGCGGCCAAGGTCGGGCTTGATTCAACAAGCAGTGGAGCAAGCAGGGAAAAAGCATAGAGTAGAGAGTGTGGGCGCTGAGAGGGAGAAAACAAATCAATAGCTTACAAACAGAAGAGAGGGAGAGAGAATTAGACACCAGGAAGGAGGAAGCGATGGCGGGTTGAAATCCAAACATGGTCACAGCAACGTGGACGCTGAGGAGGGCGTTATGTCTTTGTGTGGGAGAGCAAAGTATTTCTAAAGAGTGCAGCTTGATTGTTGGGTTTCAACAAACAATTGAGCTGCAAGCAGTGCAACTTTTTCCTTTGCCCCCCCATGAGACTGTACTGGATGGCACTCGACCTGAAATTTGTATCTCACCACCGCCGCTTGTCTGCTACTTCAATAAAGTACTCTCAGCAAGTACTTCAAACACAGCCAAAAGGAGTTTGACGATAAACTCCGCAAGTGTGTTGTACCTTTTCTTAGGCTTTTTTGGTGTTATTGTGGCGCCGCCATGGAATTACCGTATTTTTCGGAGTATAAGTCGCTCCGGAATATAAGTCGCACCGGCTGAAAATGCATAATAAAGAAGGAAAAAAAAAACATACCGAATTTTTCGGAGTATAAGTCGCACCGGAGTATAAGTCGCACCTGCCAAAAATGCATAATAAAGAAGGGAAAAAACATATATAAGTTGCACTGGAGCCAGACTATGAAAAAAACTGCGACTTATAGTCCGGAAAATACGGTATATAAGTCGCACTGGAGTATAAGTCGCATTTTTGGGGGAAATTTATTTGATAAAACCCAACACCAAGAATAGACATCTGAAAGGCAATTTAAAACAAATAAAGAATAGTGAACAACAGGCTGAATAAGTGTACGTTATATGACTTATAAATAACCAACTGAGAATGTGCCTGGTATGTTAACGTAACATATTATGGTAAGAGTCATTCAAATAACTATAACATATAGAACATGCTATACGTTTACCAAACAATCTGTCACTCCTAATCGCTAAATCCCATGAAATCTTATACGTCTAGTCCAGGGGTCGGCAACCCGCGCCGCCCTAGTGGCTCCCTGTAGCTTTTCCAAAGATGTATAAAAAATGGAAAAAGATGAGGGGAAATCATTTATTTTTTGTTTTAATATGGTTTGTGTAGGAGGACAAACATGACAGAAACCTCCCTAATTGTTATAAATCCCACTGTTTATAATAAACATGCTTCACTAATTCGAGTATTTGGCGAGCGCCGTTTTGTCCTACTAATATTGGCGGTCCTTGAACTCACCATAGTTTGTTTACATGTATAACTTTCTCCGACTTTCTAGGACGTGTTTTATGCCACTTCTTTGTCCGTCTCATTTTGTCCACCAAACTTTTAACGTTGTGCATGAATGCACAAAGGTGAGTTTTGTTGATGTTATTGACTTGTGTGGAGTGCTAATCGGGCATATTTGGTCACTGCATGACTGCAAGCTAATCGATGCTAACATGCTATTTAGGCTAGCTATATGTACATATTAAATGATAAATAAATGCATCATAATGCCTCGTTTGTAGGTATATTTGAGCTCATTTAGTTTCCTTTAAGTCCTCTTAATTCAATTTATATCTCATGACACACTAGCTGTATGTAATATTGCTTTTAATTTTTTTGCGGCTCCAGACAGATTTGTTTTTGTATTTTTGGTCCAATATGGCTCTTTCAACATTTTGGGTTGCCGACCCCTGGTCTAGTCTCTTACGTGAATGAGCTAAATAATATTATTTGATATTTTACGGTAATGTGTTAATAATTTCACACATAAGTCGCTCCTGAGTATAAGTCGCACCCCCGGCCAAACTATGAAAAAAACTGTGACTTATAGTCCGAAAAATACGGTATACACTCTATCCTGCCTTCCTTAAGCACACTTGTACACGAAGGCAGTAAGTTCAACACCTTCCGCTCATCAAAACTCTGAACACCAGGTTGACTGATGGAGGCCAGGTTTATTGACAATTGCAAGGGTAAAACTGTAGGACACAAACGTTGTAAATATAAATGCATGAATTAAATGAACTTAATAATGTCATATCACAGACCACAGATTATCAAGTATTGCATTTGAATTAAATCTAAGTTTAACTTTATCACACACCACTGTATGTGTTGTTATGATTAATAATATCCGTGACATATGAGCTTTTTACTGTTTAAATTGTCTTAAGTAACAGTACAACAAACGTCCACTAGATGGCGGCAGATGACAACAAATGAAAGTTAGCCGACATGAACAGGTAATGCAATCAGCGATCGTCTAACATCATAAAACACACACATTTCACAGCTAAATATGACTCATTGTGTACTACAAACATTAAATATGGGTACATACCAACGATGCCACGAACAGCATAAGATGTGATAGTTTGCTGAGAAACACGAGGAATGAGGCGGAGTTGTGCGCACCTGTCTGAAATACTTCCTGAGTCTAAACACGTGACCTATCTGCGTGTTTCTTAAAGGTACAGCTCACTTAACAGAACCAACTGAAATGACTCGAAAATAAACACACACTAAATAAAGTCATCTTAATAACCGTGGCAGAACACTCCCCGCCTGGCATTATCAAATGTCATCACTTAAATGTCCCTACAGCTCTTATTGTTCCTAATCAGGAGCAAGAAGGAGGACTGTCTCTGAAATGGGACGCAGGAAGAGTTTAGTCCCATCTTTCCTGTAGACCTTGATCTCCACTTGCCGCACCTTACCGTCTTTGCTTGGAAAGACTTGAGTAATCAAGCCCAGAGGCCACTCGTTTCTTGCAAGCTGGTTGTCTTTGAGAAGGACAATACTCCCAAGCTGAAGGTCTGGGGTGGAGGCCATCCACTTTCTCCGTGGTTGAAGTGATGCAAGGTATTGTTTCTTCCATCTACTCCAGAAAGTTTGGGCAAGATGTTGGACTTGACGCCACTGGGACTTGTGAAGGTCTTTGATCCAATCACCGACTGGGGCAGAAGGAATACTCACCTTTTGGGTGAGGAGGGTCGCTGGAGTAAGGATGAGGGGGTCGTCCGGGTCAGTCGACACTGGGATCAGAGGTCTGGCATTAATGATTGCAGCAACCTCTGCCATCAGTGTAGTGAGTGCTTCGTGAGTGAGTCGTGAAGCTCCCAGCTGGAGGAACATGGAGTCCAGAATCCTTCGTGCTACTCCAATCATCCTCTCCCATGAACCACCCATATGAGAGGCGTGAGGAGCGTTGAACTTCCATTCACATCCTTGATCCAAGAGATACTTCTCGACCGAAGCATTAATGATGTTTGAGGAGATCTTCAGCTCTTTACACGCGCTGACAAAGTTAGTTCCTCGGTCTGAACGAATAAGCTTCACAGGGCCCCTAACAGCAAGGAAACGCCGAAGAGCGTTGATGAAGCTTGACGTGTCGAGAGATTCTATTACCTCGATGTGGACAGCTCGAACACTCATGCAGGTAAATAACACTGCCCACCGTTTACTCTGAGCAAAGCCACCTCTTGTACGTCGTGAAGACACAGCCCACGGTCCGAACACATCCAAGCCAACATTTGTGAATGGAGGTTCAGTAGAGAGGCGATCTTCCGGAAGGTCGGCCATCTTCTGTGTCTGATGGGGGCCTCGTAGTTTATTATCGGGGAGACGGCGCCTTCGTGACTTGAAAGGCAGCGGAGCTACCCAGCTGTTGTTTTTATCTTTCTTTAAATTGTTTCTCATGATTTTCAAGAAAGAAATGTCCTCAATTGATGGAGAAACTTTGTCATCATCCCTTGTCTGTTGAAACACTGTGGAGCCCAACTCCTCAGCTTCTCGACTGCATGTAGGAATCCCTGTTGTCTGTATCTTAGGATAGTCTTTGTACTGAAACTGACTGCACCTCTCTTTCACCTGCAGGGTGTTTGGGCATGGTTGAAAGATGGAGGGGCGTTTGCATTCTGCTGTCTGGGTATAGAAGGCATTTACACTGTCTGGCTTGTACACACCTCCCAAGCAGACATTACCAACTATTACCCATCCCAGGTCGAGTTTCTGTGCATAAGGAGCATCTCGAGGGCCGTTCAACTGTTTGCGAACTTTGTGGGCTGCGATAATGTCTCGCCCTAGGAGAAGCAGAATGGGTGTACTCTGTTCGAGCTCTGGGATGAATTGAGCAATAGACTTCAGGTGGGGGTGATTAGATGCAGCATTGGGAGTTGGGATCTCTGATCTATTGTTAGGGATGTCGTTGCATTCAACCAGACTTGGTAGAGGAAGACTGACTTTCCCGTCCATGGATTCGATCTGGTAGCCTGTAGCTCTTCTCCCCATGGTTTCTGTTACTCCTGAACAGGTTCGGAGAGAGTATGGAGAGGGGGATCCTTGGACTTTGAAGGTGTCGAAGAACTCAGACCGGGCCAAGGATCTGTTGCTGTGTTCGTCAATGATAACGTAGACCTTTATTGCCTTCTCTTGACGGTTGACGGGGTAGATTTTAACCAAACAGATTTTAGAACATGACCTGTCGTTTTGATCACCACCACAGACTGTAGTGCAGCTGCTGGCAACTTCTGAAGGTGTTGGCTCCCCGCCATGCTTTGAAGAGGGGTATGGCTCCTCTGTCTGTGGTGCTGGTCCTGGATGAAGAGCAGAGTTATGTTTCTCACTCCCACATTCAGTGCATGTGGCCGTATACTTGCAGTCTCTAGCCATGTGTTTTGAAGATGTGCAACATTTAAAGCAGATCTTGTGTTCTCTGAGGAATGCTTTCCTTTCTTCTATGGGTTTATCTCGGAAAGCTCGACATTTCCTCAGAAGGTGGGGTTTTTTATGAATTGGGCAGTGACGTTCGGGGTTCTCAGCTTCATCACTGTGTTCTGTAGGAGAGACGTCCATCTTGTGGACTGATATTTCTTTTGGTTTGGTTGTTCTAAAGGTCTTGTCCGTCATTGCAATGTCAGCTTGAACAGCAAAGTTGAAACTAGGGTCATTTCTGATTTTAGCCTGATGGAAAATAAAGTCCACAAATACTTCAAAGGGAGGGAATGAGACTCGACAACGTTCTTTGTAATCGGACCCAACAGACAGCCATTTCTCTTGCAGACTAGAGGGCAACTTATGGACAAGAGGACTTATTCCTCTGGCTGTGTCGAGGTAGTGAAGGCCGGGAAGAGTTCCATCTGTCTTGGCCGCCTGCAGTTCCATAAGAAGGTCACTGAGCTCATGAAGTTTTGCATAGTCTTTGTAGGTGATTTTGGGGAAGTTGCTGATGCGTTGGAAGAGTGCCTCTTCGACAACTTCAGGGGCTCCGTAGCATGCGTCCAGTCTGTCCCATATCATCTGAAGTCCTCTTTGAGGTTGGCTAGTGTTGACAGCTCGAATACGTTTTGCATGTTCTCCTGACTCTTTCCCAAGCCACTTGACCAGCAAATCCATTTCCTCGCTGCATGTTAGATGAAGTCCTCTTACTGCGTTTTGAAAGGACTGTTGCCAAGCGCTGTAACTCTCCGGCTGGTCGTTGAATTGGGTCATACATGTAGTAACCAGTTCACGTCGAGCGAAATATCTGATGACATCACTCATACCTGATCTGTCATGATGAGCATTATGAGGAGTGTTACTGGACATGGCGGGATACTGAAAACCATTATTATTTGATCCCTGTGGGTTATGATAACCTTGAGTATTCTTGAAGGGTAGGGGCGTGGTCATAGAGGGTTGTGGCTGATTTACAGTTACTCTGCTTGCTGCTGTTTGTGTGATGTTGGAAGCAGCTGGCCTATCTACTTCTATGGACTGGGGAGCATGGTGATAGTTTCTTGGTGCTGGGTCTAAACATAGATGGCTGCTTTCATTTTGAGAAGGAAAATGAGGATGTGGATGCAGTGCCGGGGTTGAATGTGTGTGTAGCTGACCAACACTGTCCTGGATGAAGGGGTGAAGAGGGGCGTTGGATTGTGTGCCTCGCTCACGAGCACCATCCTGAGCGTATTCTTCTAATGCTAAAGACGAATGTTCTTTAGACTGTTCAGTGACATATTCTCTGGTCCGCCCTAGAGGATCACAGGGAATCTCTTGAAGTGGTAGCTTCCTGCTACTTCGCACACTGCCGTCCATGCTTAACGCTGCTTCTAGCGCCTTAGCCTCCGCTTCAGCTACAGCTGCATCTCTTTCTAGAGACAGTTTCATCATTTGTGCTTCTAATTGGGCTTTTTCCATTGCTAGGATCATGTCTTTTTCTGCAAAGTTCAGTCGTGCTTTTGCTGCCTCTGCGTTGGCACGGGCTAAAGCCGCAGCATTCCCTGCAGATGATTTTGTGGAGCGTGATGTGTAGGATCTAGACTTCAGCGACGGCTCCTTTGAATCCATGATGTATGTTCAGCGTGAAACTGTGTTATCTTATGCGATGAAGTCGTTGTTTTACTATCCTGCCTTCCTTAAGCACACTTGTACACGAAGGCAGTAAGTTCAACACCTTCCGCTCATCAAAACTCTGAACACCAGGTTGACTGATGGAGGCCAGGTTTATTGACAATTGCAAGGGTAAAACTGTAGGACACAAACGTTGTAAATATAAATGCATGAATTAAATGAACTTAATAATGTCATATCACAGACCACAGATTATCAAGTATTGCATTTGAATTAAATCTAAGTTTAACTTTATCACACACCACTGTATGTGTTGTTATGATTAATAATATCCGTGACATATGAGCTTTTTACTGTTTAAATTGTCTTAAGTAACAGTACAACAAACGTCCACTAGATGGCGGCAGATGACAACAAATGAAAGTTAGCCGACATGAACAGGTAATGCAATCAGCGATCGTCTAACATCATAAAACACACACATTTCACAGCTAAATATGACTCATTGTGTACTACAAACATTAAATATGGGTACATACCAACGATGCCACGAACAGCATAAGATGTGATAGTTTGCTGAGAAACACGAGGAATGAGGCGGAGTTGTGCGCACCTGTCTGAAATACTTCCTGAGTCTAAACACGTGACCTATCTGCGTGTTTCTTAAAGGTACAGCTCACTTAACAGAACCAACTGAAATGACTCGAAAATAAACACACACTAAATAAAGTCATCTTAATAACCGTGGCAGAACACACTCTATATACCAGGGGTCGGAAAAACCGCACCTATTCAGTTTCCTATTGAGCGTGCGCAGGCTGAGTCCTGACTGGTGATTGGATGAGAACCAGGAAGGCAAGGAAAAGGGAGGGACAAGAAACGTCTGCAGTGGAGAGACGGCTGGTTCTTGCTGCTGCTCAGTGGCCTAGTGGTTAGAGTGTCCGCCCTGACATCGGTAGGTCGTGAGTTAAAAAACCCCGGCCGAGTCATATCAAAGACCATAAAAATGGGACCCATTACCTCCCTGCTTGGCACTCAGCATCAAGGGTTGGAATTGGGGGGTTAAATCACCAAAATTATTCCTGAGCGTGGCCACCGCTGCTGCTCACTGCTCCCCTCACCTCCCAGGGGGTGGAACAAGGGGATGGGTCGAATGCAGTAAAGTGTGTGACTATCAATGGTACTTTAACTTTAATTTCTTGCGCGTGCGACTGTGGTAAGCGAGATAGATACATCCTACTAGTGTTGTCCAGATACCGGTATCAAAATGTATTTTGATACGTTTCTAAATAAAGGGCACCACAAAAAATAGCATTTTTGGCTTTATTTCAACAAAAAAAATCTTACGGTACATTAAACATATGTTTCTTATTGCAATTGTGTCCTTAAATAAAATAGTGAACATACAAGACAATTTTTATTTTATTAGTAAGTAAAAAAAAGGCTCCTAATTTGTCTGCTGACATATGCAGTAACATAGTGTGTCATTTCTCATTGTAATATTTTGTCAACGTTACGAGGGACAAACTGTAAAAATGGATTATTAATCTACTTGTTCATTTACTGTTAATATCTTGTTATTTTCCGTTTTAACATGTTCTATCTACACTTCTGCTAAAATGGAATAATTACTTACTCTTCTGTTGTTTGGATACTTTACATTAGTTTTGGATGATACCACAAATTTGGGTATCAATCGGATACCAAGTAGCTACAGGATCATACATTGGTCATATTCAAAGTCCTCATGTGTCCAGGGACATACTTCCTGAGTTTATAAACATAATATAAATAAATTAAAAAAAAACGAAAAACGATTTTGTGATGCTAAAAAATATCGATGTAGTCATAGTAGTATCGACTAGATACGCTCCTGTACTTGGTATCATTACAGTGGATGTCAGGTGTAGATCCACCCATGGCGTTTGTTTACATTGTGACGAAGGTGAGCTAGGGTGTGTAGTGAAGCATGTTTAGCTATTCCTCGTCCTGCAGGGATGATACTTGTAAGAAACGTACTTTATTTGTCGCCATGGAAACAATGATTAGTGATTTAGAAGTAGATAAAACACTGCAGACTGCGTATAATAATAATAATAATAATAATAATAATAATAATAATAATAATAATAATAATAATAATAATAAAGAATTACATTCGTAACGCACTTTACATTTGTTAAAATCTCAAAGTGCTACAAAACATAAAAAAAGTTAAAAAAAATAAAAATGAAAAGTAAGAATATCCATCCATTTTTTACCGCTTGTCCCTTATGGGGTCGCGGGGGTTGCTGGAGCCTATCTCAGCTGCATTTGGGCGGAAGGCCGAAACTTAAAATAAGATAAGTTAAAGTTAATGTACCCATGATAGTCACACACACACACTAGGTGTGGCGAAATCATTCTCTGCATTTGACCCATCACCCTTGATCACTCCCTGGGAGGTGAGGGGAGCAGTGAGCAGGAGCGGTGGCCGCGCCCGGGAATAATTTTTGGTGATTTAACCCCCAATTCCAAAAAAAACCAAAAACCTTTGGTCTTCTTGTGGGCAGCACGGTGGAAGAGGGGTTAGTGCATCTGCCTCACAATACGAAGGTCCTGAGTAGTCTTGGGTTCAATCCCGGGCTCGGGATCTTTCTGTGTGGAGTTTGCATGTTCTCCCCGTGACTGCGTGGGTTCCCTCCGGGTACTCCGGCTTACTCCCACTTCCAAAAGACATGCACCTGGGGATAAGTTGATTGGCAACACTAAATGGTCCCTAGTGTGTGAATGTGAGTGTGAATGTTGTCCGTCATTCTGTGTTGGCCCTGCGATGAGGTGGCGACTTGTCCAGGGTGTACCCCGCCTTCCGCCCGATTGTAGCTGAGATAAGCTCCAGCGCTCCCCGCGACCCCAAAGGGAATAAGCGGTAGAAAATGGATGGATGGATGGTCTTCTTGTCTCTCATTAGGATTGTGAACGATAGGCAAAAAAAAAAAGAAAAAAGAAAAGAAAAAGTGCAATTCCCCTTTAAAAGTCAACCAGCACAATGGAATGGGCTGGACTGGAATTGGCCCTTTAATACTGGAAATGTGCCTTTTTTTTTTTATTGCAGATTGTCTTTTATAGCGGTTTAGGTTTTTTAGGTTTGGGACACCCTGACATGCACACAATCCACTTAGTGCAGTGGTTCTTAACCTTGTTGGAGGTACTGAACCCTATTAGTTTCATATGCGCATTCACCGAACCCTTCTTTAGTGAAAAATAAAATGTTGTTTTTTTTCAAATTCAAGACAAAGTTATATGTTTTTGGTAACACTTTAGTATGGGGAACATATTCCAAGTAACAAAGACTTAATTTAGAGTCATTTGGACACTAGGGGAACATATAAGTAACAAAGACTTAATTTAGAGTTATTTGGTTAGGGTTACAGGGTTACGGTCAGGGCTAGAGGGTTAGGGTTATAATAAGGCCATGCCGAACAAGGCATTAATAAGTACTTATTAATGACTAGTTAAGAGCCAATATGTTACTAATTTGCATGTTAATAAGCAACTAATTAATGGTGAATATGTTCCCCGTACTAAAGTGTTACCATGTTTTTTTACTGGTGCACAAAATGAACCGTGCATGAACATCACCTTGTTCAAAGAACAAAACCAACACAGTGCATAAACTCACAACAAATTACACACCTGCAAATCAGTGTGACTTCAGCTGTTGCCGTATCCGTAATACGCCGATAGGGAGAAGTTTTTATTTACACGATGAGTCGGGTGTGTCTTGACCTCCGCCGAACCCCTGAGCCCAACTCACCAAACCTCTAGGGTTCGATCGAACCCAGGTTAAAGGGGAACATTATCACAATTTCAGAAGGGTTAAAACCATTCAAAATCAGTTCCCAGTGGCTTATTTTATTTTTCGAAGTTTTTTCAAAATGTTACCCATCACGCAATATCCCTAAAAAAAGCTTCAAAGTGCCTGATTTTAACCATCGTTATATACACCCGTCCATTTTCCTGTGACGTCACACAGTGATGCCAATACAAAGAAACATGGCGGATAGAACAGCAAGGTATAGCGACATTAGCTCGGATTCAGACTCGGATTTCAGCGGCTTAAGCGATTCAACAGATTACGCATGTATTGAAACGGATGGTTGTAGTGTGGAGGCAGGTAGCGAAAACGAAATTGAAGAAGACACTGAAGCTATTGAGCCATATCGGTTTGAACCGTATGCAAGCGAGGACGAATTTGGCGATCGCCTTCTAACCAACGATTGGTATGTGTTTGTTTGGCATTAAAGGAAACTAACAACTATGAACTAGGTTTACAGCATATGAAATACATTTGGCAACAACATGCACTTTGAGAGTGCAGACAGCCCATTTCAGGCGCGCTAAGAACATATATTTTTCCACGATTTCAGCACTCAGGTTAACCATACCTAAATAGACACAAAATACTGCATTACTACACAAGACTACCCGAATGTACTCGAATGATTGAAAAAAAAAAATGTTTTTAAGCTAAATTATTGGTAAACACAGTTTATGTATAATAATTTACGTAAAACCGCGAGTAATTAAAAATCGGGAGGGTTAGCAAGTATGACTGTGTACAGTAGGGATGTGCGATACCACACATTTTTGTTCCGAGTCGATACCGGGTAAAATTATTTGGCGCTTTTTGGATGTTTTTTCAGACGGCGGAATAGTGTACTCCCGTTAGCTGCATTGTTAGCCACCTCTTACTTGCCGTATTTTACAAATTAGAATGCATAAAAAAAGAAATTGTTCTCTTGTCTTACACAGGGATTGTAAATGATGTGCAAAATTCCCAAAAAAAGTGCATTCCCTCTTTAAAGGGGAACATTATCACAATTTCAGAAGGGTTAAAACCATTAAAAATCAGTTCCCAGTGGCTTATTTTATTTTTCGAAGTTTTTTTCAAAATTTTACCCATCACGCAATATCCCTAAACAAAGCTTCAAAGTGCCTGATTTTAACCATCGTTATATACACCCGTCCATTTTCCTGTGACGTCACATAGTGATGCCAATACAAACAAACATGGCGGATAGAACAGCAAGGTATAGCGACATTAGCTCGGATTCAGACTCGGATTTCAGCGGCTTAAGCGATTCAACAGATTACGCATGTATTGAAACGGATGGTTGTAGTGTGGAGGCAGGTAGCGAAAACGAAATTGAAGAAGAAACTGAAGCTATTGAGCCATATCGGTTTGAACCGTATGCAAGCGAAACCGACGAAAACGACACGACAGCCAGCGACACGGGAGAAAGCGAGGACGAATTTGGCGATCGCCTTCTAACCAACGATTGGTATGTGTTTGTTTGGCATTAAAGGAAACTAACAACTATGAACTAGGTTTACAGCATATGAAATACATTTGGCAACAACATGCACTTTGAGAGTGCAGACAGCCCATTTCAGGCACGCTAAGAACATATATTTTTCCACGATGAATAAAGTTTTCATCAATTAATATATTCTGTAGACATACCCTCATCCGCTCTCTTTTGCTGAAAGCTGATCCGTCCAGTTTTGGAGTTGATGTCAGCATCTGCTTTGAGTGTCGCAGGATATCCACACATTCTTGCCATCTCTGTCGTAGCGTAGCTTTCATCGGTAAAGTGTGCGGAACAAACGACTGACCATTTCGTCGGCTTTCCCCACAGCCTCGTATTTTGAACAAATTTCGTCCAATTTCTTGCCATTTTCACATCTTTGGGCCACTGGTGCAACTTGAATCCGTCCCTGTTCGTGTTGTTACACCCTCCGACAACACATCGACGAAAGTGAGAAAATGGCGGATTGCTTCCCGATGTGACGTCACATTGTGACGTCATCCCTCCGAGAGCGAATAATAGAAAGGCGTTTAATTCGCCAAAATTCACCCATTTAGAGTTTGGAAATCGGTTAAAAAAAATATATGGTATTTTTTCTGCAACATCAAGGTATATATTGACGCTTACATAGGTCTGGTGATAATGTTCCCCTTTAAGAACCACTGACTTAGTGATAGTAACTCCAGCGGTACATGTCTTTTATACCGACGACAACCCACCAGGTTCAGAAAGTCAGAGGGTAAATGAGAAATCCAAATCAAATTAGTTGTTTTTCCTCGATAGAACGCAGCACTTAAATGTCAAGAAAATCTCTTCCTGTGCATTGAATACTTCCCTGTGAACAGTCGAGAGCCAAGCTGTCCGTGCTGTGAGACTGTGCATGTCCAATCTCCCTTGAATGAACATTTTCTCTGAAAGACGTCATTCAGTTCCCAGCGTCGAGCGTTCTACATTTCCTCTCACCGGGAGAACCATTCAGACCGTCAGCCTTTAGTGCGGCATTGACAGCTTCTCCTTGTGTTAGAAACTCAAGATAACTTATCAGAGCTCCAGGGAACTTATCAAGCAAACACTGGATGCAGTATTTAAAAAGAACTCTTGAGATCTAATGCTGCACTTTATCAAGCGGGAGAGATAATAATCATTGCTTTGGAATGATTTGCTGAAGTCTTTTTGTTTGTTTGTGGACATTTAATTAAAGACAATCCTTGATGACAAATGCGTGAGTTAATTCCCCCAGCACTTGCACAGGCAATTGCGCGGAAAAAGCTGTGAGAAAGGAGGCGATCGCGCTGCAGCCCTTTATTTAGAAATGTACCGAAAAGTACCAAAGCACATTTTGGTACCGGTACCAGTACCAAAATATTGGTATCGGGACACTTGAGGAAAGAAAGACTCAAAAAAAGGTTGATTTGAGAAAGTATACCTTTAGATTTGTCCTAACCCAGGGGTCGGCAACCCGCGGCTCCGGAGCCGCATGCGGCTCTTTGATCACTCTGATGCGGCTCAGCTGCATACTTACCGAACCTCCCAATTTTCCCGGGAGATTTCCGGATTTCAGTGCCTCTCGCAGAAAACTCCCGGGATTAATATTCTTCGATTTTCACCCTAACAATAATAATAATAAGGGTGTGCCATGATGGTACAGCATTCAGCACCCTCTACAATCTGTACAAACAGCATGCCAGCCTAGTCATTTGTTGTATGCATTTTCTACTTGCACACGTAAGTGACAGCAAGGCATACTTGGTCAACAGCCACACAGGTTACACTGACGGTGGCCATATAAAATAACTTTAACATTCTTACTAATAATGCGCCACACTTTGAACCAAAACCAAACAAGAATGACAAACACATTTCGGGAGAACATCTGCACCTTAACAAAACATAAACACAACATAACAAATACCCAGAATCCCATGCAGCCCTGACTCTTCCGGGCTACATTATACACCCCTGCTACCACCAAACCGCGCCCCCACCCCCCCTCCGTGCGTCGGTTGATGTGGGCGGGGTTTGGTAGCGGGGTGTATAATGTAGCCCAGAAGAGTTAGGGCTGCATGGGATTCTGGGTATTTGTTCTGTTGTGTTTATGTTGTGTTAAGGTGCAGATGTTCTCCCGAAATGTGTTTGTCATTCTTGTTTGGTGTGGGTTCACAGTGTGGCGCATTATTAGTAAGAGTGTTAAAGTTTATACCACCACCGTCAGTGTAACCTGTGTGGTTGTTGACCAAGTATGCCTTGCTGTCATTAACGTGAGCAAGCAGAAGTCCCATACCACGTGTGGCTGGGCCGGCACGATGGTTGTAGTGGGCGCTAAATGCTGCACTGTCACGGCACGTTCGAGAGAATAGTTGCCTTGAAATTCGTAGTATGCTGGAAAAATTGGGAGGTTGACAAGTATGACGCTGTCAAGCGCCAATCATACAAAACTCGAAACCCTTGGTTTATACATAGCACAAAGCAAAAATAAAACTTTTTATGCAGTGTCATTTCATTTAAAATTTCAAAAGAATTTTGTGGCTCCCATTGATTTCTTTGATTTGTGAAACTGGTCAAAATGGCTCTTTGACTGGTAAAGGTTGCCGACCCCTGTCCTAACCAAATATGACATCACAACTATGGTAGAGCTATCATCATCATATCTGTAATTCAGTGAAGTTTATTTGCATTTAGAAAGGTTACCTATTCAGACAAAAAAACGTATTGAGTCATATTCCTGTTGACAATATTCCTCTTTTCTATTTGTATTCATCTCTGCATTCAGTCGCGGTGGCACATAACTCAGAGAAGACCTGAGTGAATATTTATGTGCGAGCGTTGACTCAGTCTTTCGTATGACAAAGTGGTGACAAGGCCAGCACACCTGCACCAGGGGAAAACCGCCAATCACAGTGCAGCATGCTGTCACTGAGCTGCGATACTGGATGGATGGAGGTCATGATGTCAGCAGCACCAGCGTGAGGTGGCATAAAAGCCCTCAAAATAAACAAAACGCTGACAACCTAAAGGTCTTAGACAAGTGCATTCAAGTAAAAAATGGTTTATTTCAACTCTTGTAAAGCGTTAAGTACAAAACTTGCATTCCAGCTGAGTTTCACAAACATGCAAGCATTTTTAATACTTGCCATTAATGAGGGTTGAAAATGTGAGCTATGATAGTTTCAGTTAAGCCCACAATTATTCATACCCCTGCCAAATGGTATTTATTAAAAGTGGATTTTGATTACTTTCAACTGTAGATGACACAACGTGGCAAAAGTGGAGGCATAATTAATATTGTAAACCAGGGCTCTTCGACTACATAATAAAGAGGGCTGCAGTTTCAAGAGCCCAAGGGCTCAGGGGCCAGACATCGAAATGTGGATGTTTCGTCAGAAAGTGCCTCCGCAGGTTATATTCCTTTCGGACTGCATTTACTTCATTGCAAAGTAAACACATCCGCTTTCACACTGCACTGTCAATAAATCCATTATTCTCCCCTCGCAACTCGATTCCAGCGTGTGCAGCGAGACAGATAGTTAACAGCACAAAGAAACCGGAACTTTAAAAGTTTTGTTGAGGATTGACGTTCCTTCTTTTGAATTATTTTCTTTCCTCAGTGTTATTTCTTTACACTTCTTCCTCATTTAGGTAGGTAAGACTGAAAATATAAACATAAAATACACATTACAAAAGTATAACGTACATTGTGTATTTTGCATAAATAATGTCCATTTTGTATAACATGGAGGGTTTGCTGTTAATACATTCACACAATAAACTACAGATGTTTACGCATACAGAATCCAACAACACCCACAGCAAACATTGCACACAATTAAACCTAAGGTGTAGCGTTATCGCCCTCTACTAGTCAAATTTTGAAAATTTATTTAACGAGCTTTGATCGCCAGTTACATAGACAGACAACACGACCATGAATACAAACGACATCATGAAGTCAGCAATTTCAATACAAAACAAACTAAATATCTTTATGCACAATATCTACTCACAAGTTTCGTGATGAAGCTAATATGTGTGGATTTCTACTGTTGTTGCTGGTCATAACAGTGTGTCCGCCGCTTAAAAAGGTCAGACAGGAAACAATGACTAGAGAAATGGCTCGGGGCAGAACAGTCCGATTTTCACAATTAGTGCCATGTTTGGTTTGAATGAGTCATCTTCTTCTACTCACCCCACTGCTGCTTCATTGTGACACATATGCCTCGCTGTTGCCCCATGTGGGGTGGCGGGAGCACTGCATACATGAGCAACCCTAATTTCAATGGTTTCATCAAGCCTTTGGGGTGATGTTCGCCGGGCCAAATTGAAAAGCTTTGGCAGGCCGAATGTGGCCCGCAAGCCATCCATTCATCCATTTTCTACCGCTTGTCCCTTTCCGGGTTCCGGGGGGTGCTGGAGCCTATCTCAGCTGCATTCGGGCAGAAGCCGCCAGTCGAATAGGCTTGTTGTATATTGATTAAAAATATCTGATTATGCTAGAAGTCATTAGGATTTATGTGTTAAATCAGGGGTCCCCAAACTTTTTGACTCGGGGGCCGCATTGGGTTAAAAAAAAATTTGCCGGGGGCCAGGCTGTATATGTGTACATACATACATACATACATATATATATATATATATATATGTGTGTATATATATATATATATATATATATATATATATATATATATATATATATATATATATATATATATATATATATATATATATATATATATGTGTGTATATATACATATTTACATTGTCTTTATAATCCGTTTTGTCATTTAACATCAATTAACATTGATGTTCATCAACATTTAACATTGTCACGTTATCGATGGAAAATTCCTTTTTAGACAATATGATTTTCCTGAGTGGCTAGGAGACACCGAGAGTAACAAGCGGTAGAAAATGGATTAGAAAAGAAATATAAAAAAAAAATTAAAACCTAAAAAATTTTAAAAAATTAACTTGGGACTTCACATGGGCCAGATTTTGGATGCTGGGGGCCGGATCTGGCCTGCGGGCCGTAGTTTGGGGACCCCAGGGTTAAATAATGCCTTTTCTTGAAATTAGGGCTGCAACATTAATGGATTACAAAAAAAAAAATTTAAATTCTGTTGCTTCAATTAATTGTTGAATGAGTATAATTGTTGAATGAGAATAATTAAAAATTGTATAATATCTGGACCACGGATATAAATACATGGATATAGTAAAAGCTTTTTTTTTTTTTTTTTTTATCAATACACATGTTAAAAGGGCAGTTTCAATGTTGCTGATGTGCATTTAATAGAAAAATCAATGAGTGTTATTGCAAGCAGAAAAACTGTTTATTTCAACTATTTTCTAGAAAATATGCATTGAGGCGTAGGTGAGAGGTGTATAACATTAATCGAACACTGTAATCAATAAATTACTTGATTACTAAAAAAAAATCCATTACTGCAGCCCTATTTGAAAATTGTCCAATAATACCAGGTGTTCAAAAGTTTAAAAAAAAGAATGAAAATGGAAACAATTATAGTACCTTTTTTTTTTTTTAAATGTGCTAATTGTTTGTCTAATTGGCATGTCTTTGTCTTCACAAAAAAAGTGTAGGCAACTAAATTTGCTGATGAAGCAATGTGTGCACATATTCATTAATGCAATAAATAAAACATCAATATTACTCATTAGGGGTGTGGGAAAAAAATCGATTCGAATTCGAATCGCGATTC
Source organism: Nerophis lumbriciformis (assembly GCF_033978685.3). Lineage (NCBI taxonomy): Eukaryota > Metazoa > Chordata > Actinopteri > Syngnathiformes > Syngnathidae > Nerophis > Nerophis lumbriciformis. The sequence goes on along the minus strand of NC_084562.2, from coordinate 10,209,967 downwards.
ACACGTTATGCAATTCAGAATCGATTCTCATTTTTAAAAAATCGATTTAAAAAAAAAAATTTAATAAAAAAAAAAGAAAATTAATTAATCAATCCAACAAAACAATACACAGCAATACCATAACAATGCAATCCAATTCCAAAACCAAACCCGAACCAGCAACACTCAGAACTGCAATAAACAGAGCAATTGAGGAGACACAAACACGACACAGAACAAACCAAAAGTAGTGAAACAAAAATGAATATTATCAACAACAGTATTAATATTAGTTACAATTTCAACATAGCAGTGATTAAAAATCCCTCATTGACATTATCATTAGACATTTATAAAAAACAAAAAAAATGAACAATAGTGTCACAGTGGCTTACACTTGCATCACATCTGATAAGCTTGACAACACACTGTGTCCAATATTTTCACAAAGATAAAATAAGTCATATTTTTGGTTCATTTAATAGTTAAAACAAATTTACATTATTGCAATCAGTTGATAAAACATTGTCCTTTACAATTATAAAAGCTTTTTACACAAATCTACTACTCTGCTTGCATGTCAGCAGACTGGGGTAGATCCTGCTCAAATCCTATGTATTGAATGAATAGAGAATCCTTTTGAATCGGGGAAAAAATTGTTTTTGAATCGTGTTGAATTGAAAAGAAATTGATTTTAAATCGAATCGTGGGACAACCAAAGATTCACAGCCCTATTACTCTTATTTGATATGCTTCATATTATACAACACAATTGGTTTTTACGAGTAAAACTAGAAGATTACCATCATTTAAAACTGTTTTTAGCGCAAAGAACTGCATTCACGCCCCAAAATAAAATGGATATAACCGAATGTATATTCAGAGAGGAAGTATGATCCCGTCTTTTATTATTAGTAGTAGTACTAGTATGTTTGACCATTGTGGTTTTAAAAGTGCACGTGCAATGTTTTTCGGACGAGTCTCTTTCTTTAAAAATAAATAAATAAATAATATGAATCTGTCACGACTGGGACTGTGGCGTGGTTTGTTCTCCCGAGGTGCAAAAGATTTGGACCATACGTGGCGTGAAGGGGAGTACATGATTTTTTTAAACACTATAACTACAAAAAAAAAGGATCAAACAAAAGGCGCGCACAGGGGCGGAAGTACAAAACTTGACTATAAACACAAAACTTGCACAAAGGCAGAAACTATGGACAATTAAACAAAACTTGCAAACTATGGCATGAATAAAGAAAACTTACTTGGACGAGAAACCGGCATGAAAAAAGAGCAGCAAGGGTCTTAAGGGTGTGTGGAGAGTGTGCAGAAGCATAAATGTGGGATGTCGCCAGAAAGACAAACTGAAAACAATGAACTTAAATACTACAGACATGATTAACGAAAACAGGTGCGTGACGTGACAGGTGAAAACTAATGGGTTGCTATGGTGACAAACAAGAGTGCACAATGAGTCCAAACGTGGAACAGGAGAAACTAATGGGTAACCATGGAAACATGACAAGGGAGTGAAAAGCCAGAAACTAAAGAGTCCAATAACTAAACAAAACAAAACATGACTAATACAAAACATGGTCACACAGACATGACAGAATCCTTTCAAAAACATGGGACTGCGAGTTTGCCTTTTTATTCTCAAAAACCTGGCATTTATTTGAAAGGCCAAAACCAGTTTTTAGTCAAAAAATGATGTCAATGTCCTGTAATCTTTGTAGTAGATGTTACTCGTATTGACTGTCTTCTTTTTGCTTGCTCCCTGTCCCACCTGTATACGTATGGCAAACAGTAACATGCTGTTCTAGGTGTTGTCATTCATACCTTTGTGTCATGTTCATGGGCACAAGAAACAGGTTGCATTTGACAACAACACAGGGCAGACATTACACTGAGTTGTACACTTGTCACTTTTTGCGGCTTTATAACCCAAACCAGGTCTGGTCTGACAGAAGAAAAACTGTCTAGTGCTGGTCTTATTTTGTGACATGAAATGGCCTTTTTTTCAGGGTGGTGGGGTTGTTTTTGTAAGAGAACTTTACTGCTAAAATAGGTCCAAGTCTGAACGTTTAAATGACATCTTGATACAGTCGTCGCTCTCCACAACGTGCTTCAAATAATGCGGCTTCACTACATCACAGATTTAACCTTCTTGGGACATTCGATCTTAATTAACTTCGGAGCCAAACAGGACATAAAAGTCCTTTGGTTTTTGAGTTTATTTTTGATCTTTTTTCATACATCCTGTATCATATATCCTATCCAGGAGATCGCAAAAAGCCGCTGCCTGACCAGGGCTCAGAAAATCTGTAGAGACTCCTCCCACCGCCACCAAGGACTGTTTTCACTGCTGGACTCTGGAAAGAGGTTCCACAGCCTCCGAAGCAGAACCTCAAGGTTCTGTAACAGCTTCTTCCCTCAGGCCGTAAGACTCTTGAACGCATCATAATAATCCCCTCAATTCCCCCCCAAAAAATGTATTAACTCGCTGGAATATAAAGACAATATAACATACATCCATAAACGTGGATGCATATGCAAAAGTGCAATATATTTATCTGTACAGTAATCTATTTATTTATATCTGCACCTTATTGCTTTTTTATCCTGCACTACCATGAGCTAATGCAACAAAATGTTGTTCTTATCTGTACTGTAAAGTTCAAATTTGAATGACAATAAAAAAATCAAAATTAAAAAAATACATATATATATATATATATATATATATATATATATATATATATATATATATATATATATATATATATATATATATATATATATATATATATATATATATATATATAAAAGGAAGTCTAAATATATAAGGTGCACTGGATTATAGGGCGCATTAAAGGGGTCATATTATTATATATTTTTTTCTAAATGTAAAACACTTCCTTGTGGTCTACATAACATGTAATGGTGGTTCTTTGGTCAAAATGTTGCATAGATTATGTTTTACAGATCATTTTCAAGTAGCTTTCTGACAGTCGCTTCAGGATGCGCCGTTTTGTGGGCGGTCTTATTTACGTGGCTCACCTTCGGCAGCGTCTTCTCCCCGTCATCTTTGTTGTAGCGGTGTAGCGTGCAAGGTCGGGAGTGGACGAAGTGTCAAAAGATGGAGCTAACTGTTTTAATGACATTCAGACTTTACCTCAGTCAATAACGGAGCAGCATCTCCTCATCCGTGGCTCACTAGTGCAATAACAACGCCGGAAATGTGTCCCGTGAAAAACCGTCCGACCGGAATTCTCTAATAACTAAAGTTCTGTGGGTGAATTATGTAAACCCACTACTAGAGATGTCCGATAATATCGGACTGCTGATATTATCGGCCGATAAATGCTTTAAAATGTAATGTCGGAAATGATCGGTATCGGTTTCAAAAAGTAAAATTCATGACTTTTTAAAACGCCGCTGTGTACACGGACATAGGGAGAAGTACAGAGCGCCAATAAACCTTAAAGGCACTGCCTTTGCGTGCCGGCCCAGTCACATAATATCTACGGCGTTTCACACACACACAAGTGAATGCAATGCATACTTGGTCAACAGCCATACAGGTCACACTGAGGGTGGCCGTATAAACAACTTTAACACTGTTACAAATATGCGCCACACTGTGAACCCACACCAAACAAGAATGACAAACACATTTCGGGAGAACATCCGCACCGTAACACAACATAAACACAGCAGAACAAATACCCAGAAGCCCTTGCAGCACTAACTCTTCCGGGACGCTACAATATACACCCCCCCACCTCAACCCTGCCCCCCGCACCCCAACCCCGCCCACCTCAACCTCCTCATGCTCATGTCCCAAATTCCAAGCTGCTGTTTTGAGGCATGTTAAAAAAAATAATGCACTTTGTGACTTCAATAATAAATATGGCAGTGCCATGTTGGCATTTTTTTTCCATAACTTGAGTTGATTTATTTTTGGAAAACCTTGTTACATTGTTTAATGCATCCAGCGGGGCATCACAACAAAATTAGGCATAATAATGTGTTAATTCCACGACTGTATATATCGGTATCGGTTGATATCGGAATCGGTAATTAAGAGTTGGACAATATCGGAATATCGGCAAAAAAGCCATTATCGGACATCTCTACCCACTACAGTTTTTAGCGCTTTGATAGCTCCTCTACTGACAGATATAAGTAAGAACTTTACACTACTTTATATTAAAAATGGCAACAGCGGAGGATGAATGTCACATAACAAGAAGATAGAGAAAAAGAAGAAGCTTATCAACTATGGCGTCGTCACGGACTACAATGGCGGATGCGTGCACATTTTCAGTACTTATGCAGATCCCAAATACAGATCAGCAGGTACCAGAAGGTAAGAAAAGTTGGTTTTGCATTATATTGCGAAACAAAACGCCAGATAATGTCTGCTAATAAGTGCCATTTTGCGGTCCTTATAAACACACCATAATAATACTGGTATGTTTAATGCGCCAACAATCCATCAAGCGGTGCGGCTTCATAGTTTACCGAAGAAAAATCCTTATCGCTACAATAATAAACGTTTTAAAGAGTAAAATCCACTTACAAACAGTAAATTAACATCGGCATAGGTCCTCTCGTGAGATGCTCCTTTGCACGGGAGGAGAGAAAGGAGCAGACAGAGGGAGGGCCAAGTGTGTGCTTTGAGCGAGAGGTAGAAATAAGTCCGCTTTGGCATCTTTTGCCAGAAAAGTCAGATCTCATCACGATTAAAAACTTGCTGTGGTACAAAACCTGCTTTCTCAAACTCTTCAATACGAGCAAGCACAAAAATATTGAACTAAAAAGTTTGCAAATAGAGTGCTCTGTAAAACGAGGTTTATTCTAAGTTTATAAAACTTTATTCCGTCTTTGGTTTAATTTGGTTAAATAAAATTGCTATGTGGCATTATATATGGCAGTGGTCCCCAAACTTTTTGTAGCTGCGGACCGGTCAACGCTTGAACATTTGTCCCGCGGACCGAGGGGGGGGGGGATTTTTTTTTTTAAATAAAGAAATACAATCATGTGTGCTTACGGACTGTATCCCTACAGACTGTATTGATATACATTGATATATAGTGTATATATTGTGTTTTTATGTTGATTTAATAAAAAAAATAAAATAAAAAAAAGTTTTCCTTGTGCGGCCCGGTACCAAAAAAAAATAAAATAAAAAAAAGTTTTCCTTGTGCGGCCCGGTACCAATCGGTCCGCGGCCCGGTGGTTGGGGGCCACTGATATATGGGATTGTTTTCCTTTGATGCATTTAAAGCATTAGTGGCTCCATCAGATTATTTTTAACCCCCCTGAGTGAGAAAAGTTTGCATTTTTAAAAAGAGTTCCATCATTTCCGACTGTCTGTGAGGCCCTGAATGCACACCGGCTTTTTCCCTGTAAAATAAAATAAGATGAAAACTTTTAAAAGTTTATAAGCTGGGTTTTGTTTTGCGGCTCTATACTATATTTCTTAAGTGAAATACGTGGCAAAATGTCTCTTTTGATAGTAAAGGTTGCAGAGTCCTGATTTAAGAGGATCCTAAAAAATAAAAAAAAAAGACTGAAGGTATCTCAAGTTTCTTTCTTCCCTCCACAAATATCAGCCATCACTCCTTTTACTTCACCTATTCCGCTGTCGCCATCCATCATACGCGGAAAAAGGAACAAAATCAGAACCATGTGAGTCTCCTCTGCATCGGAAAGTGCATCCACTCCAATTCAATGAACCTCAACGTGCATGTTTGGCTTTGATTATCTTCTTAAGTTTGATCAATTTCACTTTGAGGACTTTGGAAATTGGATACAGGGGTGTTGTTGGGAAAACCTTATGGTTTAGTTTGTTTAGGGGATGGCATTATTAAACAGTGCTTCTATTAGTTATTGATTTCCCAGGCTGAGTTTAAGTACAATGATATATGGTTTCATAAGAATTCCCCGGGCTTTTTATTTCTGTATATAAATATTTATAGTGTTGTGTGTATACGCACTATTAAATGCATTCAATTTAGTCAATAACGCAGCAAGGACAGAAAGGTAAATGGCATTTTTCATTTCCCTCCGTGCTTCCAGCGCTAATATAAAGCCTCTAAAAAAACATCCGTAGGGAGGCTCACGCATTTATGTGCGCTCTCGTGCGTTTGCCTCGCTCAACGACGACTGTGCTGTAAACATGTTTGTGGGCTCCAGCGTGCGACACATTTGCATGATCGCTTCATTCCGTCGTCCAATTGCAGACAGATTTCCCGCACCACGCCTCTGTCTTCCCACACAAGTCGACGCAATATTCACAGTCACATCCAAATCAAGTCAAGACGACGAGGAGTGGCGGGATTTCAGAAGAGAATTGATTTACATGCCCTACCAATCCGTTGTTTGCAGGGCGCCATGCATTATTCATCCATTTCATTGACTGCTAGCGGATTTTATTAGGCGATAGAGTGATACTCGCTGGAACAAAAGATGACTTTCAATGAGTGTCATCGGGAGTTGTGTGTACAAGGAACCCAGACGGGGTTTTCTACGTGCCCCCCGAAGCAACTGGCAATGATGTCAGCGGCATGTCGTGGTGACAAACTACTAGAAGTGTGTGGTCAGCATGCGGGAGATGAGTTTAGTCTGAATGAATCGTGAGCTTTGTGGTGGCAAGACAGGTAAATACTAGAGATGTCCGATAATGGCTTTTTTTGCCGATATCCGATATTCCGATATTGTCCAACTCTTAATTACCGATTCCGATATCAACCGATACCGATATATGCAGTCGTGGAATTAACACATTATTATGCCTAATTTTGTTGTGATGCCCCGCTGGATGCATTAAACAATGTAACAAGGTTTTCCAAAATAAATCAACTCAAGTTATGGAAAAAAAAGCCAACATGGCACTGCCATATTTATTATTGAAGTCACAAAGTGCATTATTTTTTTTAACATGCCTCAAAACAGCAGCTTGGACTTTGGGACATGCTCTCCCTGAGAGAGCATGAGGAGGTTGAGGTGGGCAGGGGGAGTATGGGGTAGCGGGGGGTGTATATTGTAGCGTTCCGGAAGAGTTAATGCTGCAAGGGCTTCTGGGTATTTGTTCTGTTGTGTTTATGTCGTGTTACGGTGCGGATGTTCTCCCGAAATGTGTTTGTCATTCTTGTTTCAGAATCAGAATCAGCTTTATTGTCATTACGCAAGGTAACGAGATTGAGGCCATTCCATACAGTGCGATGTGTGCATCTAATTTGGTGTTGGTTCACAGCGTGGCGCATATTTGTAACAGTGTTAAAGTTGTTTATATGGCCACCCTCAGTGTGACCTGTATGGCTGTTGATCAAGTATGCCTTGCATTCACTTGTGTGTGTGAAAAGCCGTAGATATTATGTGACTGGGCTGGCACGCAAAGGCCTTTAAGGTTTATTGGCGCTCTGAATTTCTCCCTACGTCCGTGTACACAGTGGCGTTTTAAAAAGTCATGAATTTTACTTTTTGAAACCGATACCGATAATTTTGAAACCGATACCGATAATTTCCGATATTACTTTTTAAAGCATTTATCGGCCGATAATATCGGTAGTCCGATATTATCGGACATCTCTAGTAAATACAATCAACAAGTGATATTGAAACAATTGATTATTATGGTCCCTAGAGGTGAGGGAAATAATCGATTTTTAGATGCATCGCAATTTGGACATGGACCATTAGAAAATCGATAAACGTCAATAATCGATCATTTATTTATTCAAAATGTGGCTGACTGCAGCGAGCCTAATCACAAAGAGATACGCCCAGCTCCTGTATTTTAGGACACTTATGTTGCAATTTTCCACACATTTCCATTAATTGGATAAATGTGATTGGAATTTCTTATTACAAATACACTGTTTTTAAACGTTGGATGTGATAAACGCTTACCGTAATTTTTCGGACTATAAGGCGCACTTAAAATCCTTTCATTTTCTCAAAACTTGACAGTGCGCCTTATAACATACATCCATAAACGTGGATGCATATGCAAAAGTGCAGTAATCTATTTATTTATATCTGCACCTTATTGCTCTTTTATCCTGCACTATAACGAGCTAATGCAACGAAATTGCGTTCTTATCTGTACTGTAAAGTTCAAATTTGAATGACAATAAAAGGAAGTCTAAGTCTAAGTCTCTAAGTCTAAGTCTAACCCGGTGAGCCTAATGTACGGAATCATTTTGGTTGTGCTTACCGACCTTGAAGCTATTTTATTTGGTACATTGCGAAACGATAAGTGTGACCAGTAGACGGCAGTCACACATAAGAGATATGTGTAGACTGCAATATGACTCTAGCAAACAACACCAACATGTTATATCCATCCACCCATTTTCTAGCGCTTGTCCCTTTCGGGGTGGCGGGGGGTGCTGGAGCCTATCTCAGCTGCATTCGGGCGGTAGGTTATGTTCCATTGAAAATATAGAACATTACACACGGCGCTCCAAAATCTATCAAAATGTTTTAGTACAACTTGGGTTAGCTATGAAGCCTCATCATGGATTGTACTGTGATTCAACATACGAGTATTATTATGGTGTGTGTATAAGGTCAGACATATTATCTGGCGTTTTGTTTCGAAATATTATGCAAAAGCCACTTTTCTAACCTTCTGGTACCTGCTGATCTGTATTTGGGATCTGCATAAATCCTGAAAAACTGCGCGAGTCCGCCTTTGGGGACACCGTAGTTGATAAGCTTCTTCTTTTTCTCTATCTTCTTGTTATGGGACATTCATTCTCTGTTGTTGCCATTTCTAATATAAAGTAGTGTAAAGTTCTTACTTATATCTGTCAGTAAACTCGCCATGAAAGCGCTAAAACATACCGGTGTAGTGAGTTTGCATTATTCACCCAAGGAACTTTAGTTATTAGAGTTCCAGTCGGACGGTTTTTCACGGGACACATTTCCGGTGTTGGTTCCAGATGAGGAGATGATACTCCGTTATTTATTTAAGTAAAGTCTGAATGTCATTAAAACAGCTAGCTCCATCTTTTGACACTTCTCCCTGTCATTTTTGTTGTAGCGGTGTAGCGTGCAAAGACGGGAGTGGAAGAAGTGTCAAAAGATGGCGCTAACTGTTTTAATGACATTCAGACTTTACTTAAATCAATAACGGAGCAGCATCTCCTCATCCGGAATGTGAAAAAAACCGTCCGACCGCAACTCTCTAATAACTAAAGTTCCTTGGGTGAATAATGTAAACTCACTACACCGGTATGTTTTAGCGCTTTCATGGCGAGCTTACAGACAGATATAAATAAGAACTTTACACTACTTTATATTAGAAATGGCAACAGCAGAGGATGAATGTCCCATAACAAGAAGATAAGACAAGGAAGAAGCTTATCGACTACGGTGTTAGCACGGACTACAAAGGCGGGCGCGCACAATTTTTTAGGTTTCATGCAGATACCAAATACAGATCAGCAGGTACCAAAAGGTAAGAAAAGTTGCTTTTGCATAATATTGCAAAACAAAACACCAGATAATATGTCTTACCTTATACACACACCATAATAATACTCCTGTGTTGAAGCACATCAAGCGGTGCGGCTTCATAGCTTAATAAAGTCGTACTAAAACATTTTGATAGATTTTTGAGCGCCGTGTGTAATGTTCTATAGTTTCAATGGAACATATAAAATGTTGATGGTGTTTACTTGAGTCATATAGCCATCATAGTGCAGCCTACACTTATCTCTTATGTTTGACTGCCATCTCCTGGTCACACTTATCATTACACCATGTACCAAAAAAAATAGCTTCGAGGTGGGTAAGCTCAACCAAACTTATTCCTTACATTAGGCGCACCGGGTTACAAGGCCCACTGTCGAGTTTTGAGAAAATTGTTTTTTTTAAGTGCGCCTTATCGTCCGGAAAATACGGTAATTAAAGACTTAGACTTCCTTTTCATTGTCATTCAAATTTAAACTTTACAGCACAGATAAGAACA